>NW_008359589.1:742450-747940 GCF_000622305.1 Nannospalax galili
TATCTATCTATCTATCTATCTATCTATCATCTATCTATCCATCTATCTATATGCAAATAATTTTAAGAGTAATTTTCTTGGGGAAAAAAAAACCCATCAATTTAGCTAGACAAATACTTTTTGACTAGCTATTATGTGCTGAAATTAAAAAAAAAAAAATCAGCCTGCTCCCATCTATTCTCCTTGGGCCTTGGCCCCGTCCCACTAAGGCTGCTGGAGAGTACCTTACTAGCTGGGATGGAGACTATTACAGTTTCAGAACTGATCAAACACTGAGAATAAGTGTCTGTGAGACACTTAACCCTAAGTACACATTTTCAGTGCAACTTCTACACATAGAATAAATGCATCTCTCAACTCTCACCAGAGAAGTTTCCTTATGCAGGGGAGGGTGCTTAATATAGAAACCCACAATTGGCCAATGTGCAGAGAACAAAAGGCCGAAGAATACCTATCCCTGAATAGGGCACCTATTTCAACCCTCTGCCTCCCAAGGCTCAGGGATCTTTGTAGAAGAGGAGGCAGCAAGATTGTAAGAGACAGAGAGAGTGGATGACCGCAAGGAAACAGAGTCTTCCAGAAAGATGGTGAGCTATACATATGAACTCACAACAACGGTGACAGTATACACAAGCTCAAATCAGACAAAATTCTAGCACAGACATGGGGAAGTGGGTAAGAAATCCCAACCCAACCTAAGGAACTTCTAGCAATTGATGTCTGCTGGGACGGGGAAAAGACAGTGTCTTAGAGGGACAGGATTCTTGGTAGACCCAGTGCATGGACCCATACTGAAGGGTACTTGGGGATACAAATCAGACTCTACACACAATGTTTCTCATATATATGAATAGCAAGCCCCAATCTTAGTTGAAGAATTATTGGTAGCTGATTACTGCGGGGTGAGGAAGAGCTGATCTTTTTTAAAAAAATATTTTATTTATTATTTTTATTTTATGTGTATGAACGTATTGCCTGCATGTAGGTAAGTGCACCCATGTTGGGCAATGCCCGTGGAGGACAGAAGAGGCTGCCGGATCCCCTGGAACTGGAGTTATGGACAGTTGTTAGCTCCCATGTGGGTGCTGGGATTCAAACCTGGGTCTTCTGCAAGAACGAGTGTTCTTAACCACTAAGCCATCTCTCCAGCCCCGAGCTGATCTTCTTGAAGGGAGAGATTTCAAATAGGCTGATTAAACTGCAGTGAATGAACTTGCACTGAGGGATATCTTGGGACATTAACTTTACATAACAGGCCTTAATACAAATGACAGAATGTATGAACTCCAGTGAGGGAGGCTATGGGCTATGGGAGGGTGCCAAAGGGGAAGAGGTTATAAGGTGGATTTTATGTATGAAATACACAAAAATTCAATGAATTTATATAAAATTTTTTTCGGTCCTTCTGAGACAGGGTCTCCCTATAGCCCCAGCCGTCCTGGAACTCACTATGTAGGCCAGGCTGGCCTTGAACTCAGAGATCCGCCTGCCTCTGCCTCCCAAGTGCTGGGATTAAAGGCGTGTACCACCACGCCCGGCATAAAAAATATTTTATACCTTTCTGAGAATGTAAGGATGGGAAGACAATTTCTATTCCTGTCGGTGTGTGTGGGGGTGGTGGTGAGAGAGGTCTATGCACATGTATGTGCATGTACCTGTGTGTGCCCATGGAGGACAGAGGAGGATGTTGGGTGTTCTGTTCTATCCTATCATTCTCTGCCTAGTTCTTTTGAGGCAGAGTTTCTCCCTTGAGCTTGGAGTTTGAGGGTTTTTGGTTGTTTTGGTGGGGGAGTGGTCAGAGAGCAGCTAGCAAGACTCAGAGATCCTCTTATCTTTGTTCCCCACAGTGCTAGGATTACAGACTGCATAAGACCATGTTTGGCTTGTTACATGGTGCTAGAACCTGAACTCAGGTCCTCATGGTTGCACAGCAAGTGCTCTTAACTGAACCATCTCCAGCCTCAACAATCCCCATTCTTGCTCTACAAAGGATTCCTGGAAGTTCTTCCTAACCTTTGCACAAATATGAGCAAAGCTGTAATCCTGCTTACCATGTCTGCTGATAAACCGGATGCAGCTTTCTACCACCAGAGGAATTGCCTGACTGGAATCCTGAAAAGCCAAAGAGAAACACAGACATTAGAACCAACAAACAAGGACAGATTGTGTTTGAGAATATGGGCTACACAGTGTGGAACTCATCTCATCTGGGGTCAGTGGTAGACCACAAATAGGTACCAGACCTGTCCTTCAAGCTCCAGGTACAAAAAGCACAAATACCAGCTTGGAATGCCAAGCACATCCTTAATGGAACACACATCATCTTCAATTTACCAGCTCTCCACTTTCAACCATCTAATCAATCAATATACTCTGTCAGTTCTGCCTCCTAAATCTTTCTCAAATCCATTCATTTCTTTATTGCATTGCTATCAACATACTTCAATCCACCAACATATCAATTCCCACCTTTACCACCTTCTGATCCACATTTTCCCTCCTTCACATAGCATTAGACAATCTTTAAAAGTGATTTCATCATTTAAAGCCTTCCAGAGACTTCTCTTCACTGTCTTCACAGCCATGCATGTCTTGGCTCATGCATTTGCTGTCCCTCTGTCTACCTGACCCTCATCTCTGCCATAGGCACACTAGCCATCTTTTGGTCCTCCTTTGCCTTCTGGCTTTACATGAGCTGCTGCTTACAGGCTCTTCTCAATGTGACTGAATGTGACAGCACTATGTGATTGTAAATATCTGTCTGTACTTGTTACTACTACAGCTCAAGCTCCACAAGGGCAGATCTATGTTTATTCCTGGGTATCCAATACTGGCCATAATGTTCTCACATAGAAGGTTGAATATCCGTCAAAGGTCAAAGACATTATCGATGGGAACTTCAGAAAGACGGTTTAGTTGGAATAATAAAGCTAAGAAAGAAAAGAAAAAGCAACTCTTGGAAACAGGAGGGATCACCTGGTAATATGCAAAGCAGGCTTCTCAAATGTCAATTTTTGTTCTGCCTTTTTGTTATACAATCCTGATTATGTCATTTGATATGTATGGGCCTCAACTTGCTGCCAAAGGGAAAACTGAAAAAACCAGAGTGGAGCTGGAGTCAGAAAGGTCTCAGTGGCCCATATGCTTTTCTTCATGACCCAAAAGCCTGTCTGCTTCCTCTAGCTTTCCGGGACTCTTAGTGGATCACCAACTTTAGTTGTCAGGCCAGGAAATCTTATTAGAATGAATCTTTTTCCTTTCTTCCTTATCCTAAAGAAGAAGCTCAACTGTTACAAGGAAAAAAAAAGGGCTCCATTCCATTTTGGGTCTTTTTAGGTTTATAGCTTTGTTATAGTTTCATTTATGAATAGTGGCAACAGAACTAATGAATAGCAGTATAAGATTTATAATTTCTTTTTTCCTCCTTTTTGTATTAATTGGGTTTTTTAATTTTTTATTCTTAATTTTTAACTGGTATATAAGATTATACATATTAACATGACACTATGTGGTATTTTTATTCATGCAGACACTAATAAAAGTCAAATTAAACATATCCACCTCCACAAACATTTGTCATTTATTTATAGTAAAAAAAATTAAAAATTTAAAAATCCTGCTGTCTAGTATTTTGAAAGGTACAGTACATCACTGTACTTTATTTGCATCTTACTGTGCAGTAACACATAACAGCCTCTTGCTTTTTATCACTTAGCACTTACTCACCAGCCTCTCTTCATTGGCAAAATTTCTTATGAGTAAGAAAACTAGGGTTTTTAAAAAAAGATTTATTTATTTTTATTTTATGTATTTTGTCTGCATACATGTATGTGATCATATGCATGCAGTACCCACAGAGGCAGGAAAAGGGTGTTGGATCCCCTGGAACTGGAATTACGGATGGCCATGTGTGGGTGCTGGGAACTGAACTTGAGTCTTCTGTAAGAGCAAGGAGTGTTTTTTTGTTTTTATAAAAATATCTTATTATTTTTATTTTATGTGTATGAGTGTATTGCCTGCATGTAAGTAAGTACACCAGTGTTGTGCAATGCCCACGGAAGACAGAAGCAGCTGTCAGATCCCCTGGAACTGGAGTTATGGACAGTTGTTAGCTGCCATGTGGGTGCTGGGATTCAAACTCGGGTCTTCTGAAAGAACAACCAGTGTTCTTAACCATTGAGCCATCTCTCTAGCCCTGCAAGGAGTGCTCTTAATCACTGAGCCATCTCTCCAGCCAGAGGGTTAGGTATTTTGTCAGATACTGAATCTCTATTATATATTAGGCCTGTCTTCCTTCCTTCCTTCCTTCCTTCCCTCCTTCCCTCCTTCCTTCCTTCCTTCCATCCTTTTCTTCCTTCCTTTCCTTCCTCCCTCCCTTCCCTCCCTCCCTCCCTTCCTCCCTTCTTTGAGATGGTCTCACCACATAGCATTGGCTGACCTGGAACTTGCTATATGTAGATCAGGCTGGCCTCAGACGCACAGAGATCTACCTGCTTCTGCCTCCTGAGTGCTGGGATTAAAGGCATGCACCACCAAGCCTGGCTAGGTTTCTACTTTCACCAAGGGAAGTCTTGACATTGAATAGGTGTAGGTAAAGAGGGGGAAAAAATACCATCAAAGATAAGATATGGGGACTTAGGGACTGTGAAGGACTGAAAATACCCATTAGCAGAAACAGAGAAGTTAGGGGAGGCACTGAGGAAGTTGAAATGTGGTGGATGAGAATGCAGACTTATGCTAAGGTCAGTAGGTGCCATCTCAACTTTCAAAGACAAGTATAATCAATCACTTAGGCATTAGATCCAAAGATGCAGGCCACAGCATCATTAAACAAGAAGCTTGGGGAAGAGAAAAGTTCATCTAGGGGAACAGAATGAAAAAGGAAAACATGGAAGTGGAGAGTGGGTCAAGCCTTAAGAAAACCCTAAATTTAGAGAATCAGAGTAAGTAAGGTCAGGAAAGAAGTGATGGGTGCACAGAAAGTCTGGAAATAAGAGCTGAGGTACCCTCTTCTTTTTAACAAAAGTCTGGGCTGAAAAATGTCAAAAGTATTTGGGAGCTTGTATCTAATTCTTAAAAGATTTTAGGGTTATCTCTTCAGAGGGGGGAATGTTAGAGTAGCCAGAAGCCCCATAAAAATAAATAAACAAATAAATAAATAAATAAGAGTACATGAAGTTATCAGAAAAAAAGTGATGGGGAGATATGGGAGGAGTGGAAGGGGAGGGAGTGGGTATAGATTTGACCAAAATACCTTATATGCTTATACACCTATATGAAATTCTCAATAAATTATTTTAAAAAAAGAAAAATGTAGCCCAGGCCAGTTAGGGCTTTGATTTCATTATTAACTTACTCATTCATCCTTCATTTAGTCAATCATTGAGATAGGGTCTTATGTACCCCACAGTGGGGTACACTATGCAGCTGAGGATGACCTTAAACTTATTTCTGATTCTGGTGCCTCGACTTCCCCAGTGCTGAGATTAC
>NW_008359589.1:748959-757683 GCF_000622305.1 Nannospalax galili
ATCTATTAATTTTAAATTTAAAATTAATGCTCTAAAAGCATTCTACTCTACTCCAGTTTTAAGAGAAATTGTGGGCGAAAAGGGAAGAAAGAGTTAGAGGAATAAGATAGTGGAAAGTTATAGTGAAATTTTTATCATTTAAAAAGTGTATAATCAGGCCTGATGGCACATGCTTATAATCCCAATTCTTGTGAGGTAGAAGCAGGAGGATTACAAATTCAAGGTCAGGGAGACCTGCCTTTAAAAAGAAAAGATTTCCTTTTCTTGCTAGTGGGCGAAAAGGGAAGAAAGAGTTAGAGGAATAAGATAGTGGAAAGTTATAGTGAAATTTTTATCATTTAAAAAGTGTATAATCAGGCCTGATGGCACATGCTTATAATCCCAATTCTTGTGAGGTAGAAGCAGGAGGATTACAAATTCAAGGTCAGGGAGACCTGCCTTTAAAAAGAAAAGATTTCCTTTTCTTGCTAAAATTGCATTCAAAATAAAAATTACAACAAAGCTAAAACAAATGAGGTCTGTGTCAAATGAATTCCATAACTGTACTGCCCACTGAGCTAGAGTAGTCAGACTCCTGAAGAGAGCACTGAAGCCAGCAACATCACAGAAACCCTGCATCCTCTATACCTGATTATTGCCCCATGTCTACAGCCTCTGTGAATTACCCCAAATGACATTAAACAAATATTTACCTTTGTGTGTCATTATGTGTGCCTGCCATGTGTGTACAGGAGCCCATGGAGGTCAGAAGAGGGTACTGGATTCCCTGGAGTTAGAGTTACAGTTGGTTGTAAACAACCTAACATGGGTGCTGGGAACTAAACTCAGGTCCTCTGGAAGAGCAGCAAGTGCTCTTAACACTGAGCCATTTTCTACAGCTCCCCTAAATGCTTTTTAAAGGCCTGGATCAGCTTTTCCTGGGTAGACAGATATTTCTGAGCCCTATTCCCTACTGTTCTTGCTAATTTTTCCTTCTACAAAACTGGTGTGAGCTAACAGAACATGAAATCATTTCAATATTTACCATAAAGTATAATTAGGAAGTCAAATTTTGCTAATACAAAAATATACTCCTGTTGGGCTGGAGAGATGGCTTGGCAGTTAAGAGCACTGACTGCTTTTGCAGAGGACCCAGGTTCAAATCCCAGCACTCACATGGTGGCTAACAACAGTCTGTAATTCCAGTTCCAGGGGATCTGATGCCTTCCTTTGACCTCTGCAGGCATTGCACAACACAGGTGCACTCACACATATGCAGGCAATACACTCATACACATAAAAAAATAAAATATTAAAAAAATATAGTCCTGTTATTTTTTTTTTTCTTTTAAAACAAGTACCAGTGTTACTGAGATTTCCAGTGATGTGTATTACTCAAGTGACTGCTCTCCTAATGTGAGTAAGAGCTGGCACCTCAGTGGCAGTAAGGGTGAAAGCCATGTGCAAACTTGCTGAGTTGAGCACTTCTTACTATTCCCAAACCAGATTTAGCTCTGCATTATTAGCATATGTCAGAAATATATTTAAGAAGATCACTATCAGAAGCAAGCAAAACCTACAAACTTAAAATAAGACTCTTTGGATAAGGGATCAGCCACCTTAAGTTACTGGTATATTAGTGTATATGTATGCAAGTGTGGGGCCTCTTTATGGGTCTCCTAAAATAAGACATCATAGGTAGATGTGACACAATTTGTCCCAGTTTGAGCCAAACCTCGAATATGTAAGAGAGTTAAATAACTAACAAGGAGAACAAACCATAAAGAACAATTCCAAGAACAAACTCCAAGAAGTTAAATCAATGAAGCTGCTACAATCCTAACTATATTGTGAATAAAGTATACATTCTGAACACAACATAAAGTCAAAGAAATGTCTGTCCTGTCCACAGGTGTGCTAAAGGATATATTTGATATTCATGTCAGACCAGTCTGGCTCTTTCTGGGTTCTTACCTGTTTCCTCACAGTTGAACTACGCCTGTTGTTGACCCATGAAACAGAAAGGACCAATTCAGCAACAGGAAGGAAAAAGAGAGAATGAGACAATCACTCTTAAATCCATAACTAAAGCTTTAAACCATGAAAAACAACTGTAAAGTGGTTAAAGAAACAAGTCATATTGTTGAATTCATTCCTAGAAATGGCTAAAAGACAAGTTATTTCCTAATAAAGCCTGATAAAGTTTATTCTTTCATAAAAAGCACAAAGCTTTTAATATCCACAGTTATTCAAAATTTATATAGGAGGCAAATGGTTCAATTTGCAGTAAAATATATTTGAGATAATTTGAAAGGAAATTCTGAGAAACAGCAAAGGATATTACTATTTATTTTCTGGATTTCAATGGTACGACAATCAAATTGGAAGGAACCTTTGGGATCCTCTGTTGGTGCTTTTCATGCTGTGTTTAGCTGTAGAAGCCTTTTTCTTAAAGGGAATCAGACTCATATAAGCATGATACTCAAAACAAGGCAGGCACTGACGCCTAGCTTTATGAAACTGGTTCTTGCTCTGCCTCTGTTGCCAGCCTGCCCTTAAGGAGACTCATTGAAATCCTAGAGCTTCTCTGATCTAATATGCTCTTGTCTTCTACAAGAGGAAACTGATTATTCTGAGAGGAGAAAGAAATAGTCCAAGTTCACACATGGTGAAATAACCTAGGGACAGGGGAGTTACTTCAGGTCTTTTTAGTCTTTCCAGAGACATGGGACCTCTGGTGAGTTAAGAAGATTGATTCTATAGAATTTCATCCTCCTCCAGTACCATCCTCCACCCCTCTAGTTCTCAAGAACGGTAGATTAATGAGACCTTAGTTGTAATCCACAATGACAAAATGATGAAAGTCAAGTTGTCACTAAATAATGAGTCTATAATTGTAATGGCATCATGATTGTATTTGTTGGCAGATTCAAATAGCTGATATAATGGAATCTGATCCATTAAAGCTCTTCCTCCATTTAAATTAGCACATTTTTAGGCATCTGAGCTGTGAATGTCTCAGCCAGTGCATGAGTTTTTTCATAGTGGCACCATGACTGGGAGGAAAAATATTTGACTTGGGTGAGAGGGAGGGAGGGTAGGGTAAGACTGGGATGGTTGCATACTTGTACACCAGGCAAAGATGTCTACTAAGGCTATTTGGAAAGCCAGTGCAATACTGGTGGATATTTCATTATCCACCAACAGTCCCCAATTAGAGGCTATCATCTTTTCCATGCATTAAAAAAAAAAAAAAATCCTCAAATACTATCACCTAATCTTTCTCTCTGTCAGATTTTCCAAATCCCACATGCTGAAGTTTACCAGCTAGCGTTAGGTTACCAGGATCCAGAGTCAAATGCTTATTTTCATTGCTAATAGAGAGATTTTTGAGAGTCTCTGGGAGGAATTTTCAAGTGATATCTCCCATGACACTGTTCTCAGATATCCCTAAGAAGTAAGCACGCTATCACCCTTTGAGAGCAGACGTAATTAATAAGGCAAAGAGAAGGAAGCAACTCCTGTCTGAGGCCACTCCTTTCCAGACATTCAATGTCTTCACAATGAAACTCCATGGGTCTTTCGCAGACTGGGGTTACTGTTCCCTATGAGCTTCTCCTTATCCCTTCCCAGGGCCACCTACCTGGCCAGACTGCAATCTGTCCGCTGACCTGTGGAAAGACAAAGGCAAAATGCACATGTTGAAGCAGAAGGGGTGAAGGAGAGGGTTGTATACCCTCAGAATTACCATGCTATACCTATCTTCCTAAAGAGACAGCAACAGAAAAGAACAGAATTGACCCATTTCATTTTGGGCAAGAACTCTGCTGCTGTTGGTTCCTATAGCAAGGTTTATTAAGTCTGCTTCCCAAATGAGGAAACAAGTGTGGATGTATGGGAACAAGTCAAATCATACTTTATTGCAAGACTTCTCAGATGTGAAATTCAACTTATTATTGTATATGCTGGGTATGTGTGTAGTGGTGATGAAAATTATGTTTTGGGGACACAGGACATGGGACAAACTTGTTTGTTTGTGAGTATATGATCAATATACATACATATAGTTGAAATTGGGAAGGGAAGAAGAAAAAGGAGTTTGGAGTGAGAAGGGAAAAGATACACATGTTCTCATTTAAGACTCATACAAAATTCTGTTAGACTGTATGGTAAGGCAGAGATGAGATTTAATATATATGTGGCTAGCAAATGATGTCTTTCAATCTGATGGCAGGTGATAGTATTTTCATGGGTCATAGCTTTGGAAAGTGGAATGAAAATCCATAAAGTTCATAAGAAATACTCTTCTTTTTAGGGACCATTGTAGAAGGTGGGGGGGAGGCAGATTATAAGAGCCAGGGGGAGGAGTTGCCTGACAATACGGAAATAAAATTTTAGAGGCTCCCGGAACCATGCTAAGATGAACTAACAGCAACGGTGATAACATGCACAAGACCCATGCAAACTCAAGCAGACAAAAACCCAGCATAGAACTGGGGAAATGGAGCAGCAGGTCTCATTCACAGCCAAAGAATATTGGGCAGCTGATTACTGCTGGGTGAGGAAGAGCAGATCTTCTTTAAGGGAGTGACTCTAGATAAGCTGACTAGATCCAGTGGATGAACTTGCACTGAAGGACATCAAGGGACACTAACTTGACTTTATAAGCCTTAACATAAATGACAGAAAGAATGAAATCCAGTGTAGGGGCTATGGGAGGGTGTTGATGGGGAAGGGGATATAAAGCTGATTAAGATGTTGCATATGAAGTACACAAAAATTCAATAAAAACATATAACAAAAATAAATATTAAAAAAGAGAAATATTCTTCTTTAAAAAAAAAAACATATACGTGTATACACGGGCCATGATGTAACATGTTGCCTTTTTTTGGTCCACAGCTAATGAAGCTTGGTCTGTCATAGACCTGTATTAGATACATCGGGGGAAACCCTAGCAGGTACTAAGCAAGAAGAGACCAGCTCCCACGCTTATCATTCAGGCTCCTGGAACAGCAACTTCAAGATCTGAGGAGAAGGCAGGGCTTCTTGCATTAAAAAAGCATGCTATTTTTTTTATTTATTATTTTTATTTTATGTGTATGCATGTATTGCCTGCATGTAGGTAAGTGCACTCGCATCCTGCAATGCCCGAGGAGGACAGAAGAGGCTGTCAGATCCCCTGGAACTGGAGTTACAGACAGTTGTTATCTGCCATATGGGTGCTGGGATTTGAACCCGGGTCTTCTGCAAGAACAACCAGTGTTCTTAACCGTTGAGCCATCTCTCCAGCCCCATAAAGCATGCTAATTGCTAAGACAGTTCATCTTATCTTTAGCAATACCACCTAGCTAAGATAGTTTATCTCATCTTTAGCAATACCACCCCCAGTCTCTAATAACCATGTTATCAAAGGCTCAGCTTTCATCTGCAAAAATATTATTCTGAGTCATTATTTTCAACATCTGTTCCATTGTCATTCTGGAATACTCATACACATCAATTCTCCTTCTGTGGCAAAAATAAGAGACTTGCTTTATGATGACAAATACAAAAGGCAGAGACATGATGACTTGTACACAGGGAGATTTACAGCTATTACTTTCCTTTACTGCTGGAACTTGTCATCTTTAAATTATGATGATTTGCAGCACTTGATGAAGGTCAATCTTCATCCCCCTGAAGTAGTATATTTGGCGCATATATGTGTAGGAACACACACACACACACACACACACACACACACGCGGCTCCTTTTCCCCCTGTCTTATGGACTATGCTAAGATTGTCTGGAGAAAAAGAAATCACAGCTCTAACTTGCTTCAAATAGTTTTGGGCTATCTTTTCTTCATTTCCCCATGGAGCAATCTAATAACTCAAGAGTAAATATTTTCTATAGGCAAACTATGGCTTTCAATGCCTAGACTTGAGTTGCTTGGGTAGAAAGAGAACAGAAGCTACCTAAAAGGCTTTCTTCACACTAAAGAAAACATCTTTAAAAAAAATATTGGGGCTGGAGAGATGGCTCAGCGGTTAAGAACACTGGTTGTTTTTGCAGAAGACCCAGGTTCGAATCCCAGCACCCACATGGCAGATAACAACTGTCCATAACTCCAGTTCCAGGGGCTCCGACAGCCTCTTCTGACCCCTGCGGGCATTGCACAGACATGGGTGCACTTACCTACATGCAGGCAATACACGCATATACATAAAACAAAAATAATAAATAAAATTAAGAAAAAAATTACAAGATCAAAGATACTAGAGAAAAAAAGAGCAGGAAAAGCACAAGGGAAGGAGGTAGGTGGGTCTGGTCTGAAAGCTAGATTCTTGGGTTAATAAGCTGAGTCTTATAAATTTTCCATACTTCATAGTTTGTCTGATGAGTGTTCAAGAATTTATTTTAAAATGTTAAGTAAGACATTTGTGTAAGTGTAAGCTCATCTGTCACTGAGGGGACCACATGTTCCCTATGGCTTCATCTTTAAGAGAGACTGTTGGCGCAGCAAGAAGGGGCAGAACATTCAGAGGCATCCCTAACCTGGGAGTTCCATTAATCACAGAAATGCTGAGAATTAGACAGGAGACCTGGGCAGGATGCCAAATAATACTGGGAAAGCTTCTTTTTCAACTTTTATCTTCTGTTTGATGGCTGACAGAGGAGACAAAGACCAGAATGACTATCTAGTTCTCTGCCACAAGATTTTCCAGTGTCTGGTTAAGTTTACTGCCCGAGATGAGACAGTCCATTCAGCACTACGGTCTCAGTACAGCCAGAGCAGAGAAAGGGCTGCTAGTTAGGCTGACTCAGGATTCTTCCTAGCAGAAGGAAATGAATGCTCATCCCAGACGCTATAGAAGGCAACAGTCTGTCCATCACCCCTCCATTTGAGGGATCTTCTCCCTCTTCAGAACTTGGAATTTTAATGAAGGGCCTGGAGAGGAAATAACATGGCAGTCCCTTCACCACAGTTGTGGCAGGAAGGTGAAGGAGGGAGCTTGGGTGGAAAGCAGGGATGCTCCATTTAAAAAAAACAGCTGATGAATTATCAGTGTTTGATCACACACTGCACTCTTCCCATTAGTCCAGCAGACATTTGGGACAGGTACTTTCACATTAAACAGGCTCGGGAAAGAAATGTATTCATAGAACTAGACTGGGACTACTTGGCAATGTATGGAGGTGTGTGTTCATCACAAAAGCACTGCTGGGCCTCCCTGCACAGCCAGCCTCCAGCAAAGCATTTCCACACTCACTTTCTCCTAGGGTTTTCTGTAGGAGGTCATGCTTGGCTTGTAACTTGGTGATGAGGTTCCTACCCTCCAGGTACTCCTTCATTTTCTGTAAGAGAAGAGAAACAAGAAGACTTAGATTCTTTAGGAATTATCAGTGTTTCATCATACATTGCCCTTTTCTAGCTAGTCCAGTATTCACAGAACTAGACCGGGACTACTTGGCAATGTATGGAAGTGTGTGTTCAGCACAAAAGCACTGCTGGGCCTTTAGGAAAGAAAAAACACAGATGTTCAACTCAACAATTACCCTTTTATTCAATTCTATTAAGTCTATTTTAAAAAAATATTTTATTCATTATTTTTATGTGTATGCGTGTATTGCCTGCATGTAGGTAACACCCATGTCGTGCAATGCCTGCGGAAGACAAAGAGGCTGTCGGATCCCCTGGAACTGGTGATATGGATGGTTTTTAGCTGCCATTTGGGTACTGGGATTCGAACCCGGATCTTCTGTAGGAACAGCCAACGTTCTCAACTGCTAAGAAATCACTCCAACCCCTATCAAGTCTATGTTTTAAAAAATATTTTAGTTAGGCTCTCCTGCCCTCAGGCCTCTCTTGGGGTAAGTCTATCGCTCAGCCCTCCGCGCCTTGACTCCCCCAGCCGCGTTCACCCTTCCATCTCCCCCGCTGTTCTCTACTCCTAGTTTGGGCCCTGTGCCATTCCTGGTCTTGGGTCCCCAGACACCTGGGGAACCTGTGCTGCTTCTTGATCCTTTTTGCCCAGGCCAGCTTGGTGCCTTCCTTGTGCTCCAGGAGCACTGCTTCTGGACCTGGCCCTGCCGTCACCTCTCTCTGCTTCCCTGGACCTGCACCACCAGTTAACTCTCCTAACCTGCTCTCCTATCCTCAGGACTCTTGGGCTAGGTCTATCGCGCGGCCCTCTGCGCCTTGACTCCCCCAGCCTCATTCACCCTTCCATCTTCCCCACTGTTCTCTACTCCTAGTTTGGGCCCTGTGCCTTCCTAGTCTTGGGGCCCCAGACACCTGGGGAACCAATACTGCTTCCTGATCCTTTTCACCTAGACCAACTTAGTGCCTTCTTCCTTGGGCCCCAGGAGCACTGCTTCTGGACCTGGCCCCGCCCTCACCTCTCTCTGCTTCCCTGGACGTGCACCACTGGCTAACTCTCCTAGCCTGCTCTCCCTACCCTCAGGCCTCTCTTGGGGTAAGTCTATCGGAGCCCTCCACACCTTGACTCCCCCGGCCTCATTCACCCTTCCATCTCCCCCGCTGTTCTCTACTTTTAGTTTGGGCCCTGCGCCATTCCTAGTCTTGGGTCCCCAGACACCTGGGGAACCAATACTGTTTCCTGATCTTTTTCACCCAGACCAACTTAGTGCCTTCCTTAGGCCCCAGGAACACTGCTTCTGGACCTGGCCCCGGCCTCACCACAGAGAAAACCACAGAGAAAAAATAGTAACATGAAAAACCAAAATAACATATCCCC
>NW_008359589.1:761858-792030 GCF_000622305.1 Nannospalax galili
TAAAGAGGAGGGTCAACACGGAGGAATCATTTCCTCCATGCTTCCAAGAGAAGCCAACAATGGTCGAGCAGGACCTTTGAATTATCTTCACATAGGTGGAACTGATAAAAGAAAGGAGCCAGGGGCTCCTCCCAAGCCCATGAGACCCATGAGGAACAGGTCCTCAAACGACCTCAAGAGTAAAAACAAATCATTTTATCTGGTCCAACTGTATGTCCTTAAACACCCAAAAGGGAAGTATAACCCAAAGATTCAAGGGGCCAACATAATATCATAAGAGCATACATATACATAACTAAAAGTTACTCGACAAACAGCAAAGCCAGACAGGCGATACCTTTACATGATGACTCACAACCATCTATAAGTCTAGTTCCAGGGGATATGGTGCTATTTGCTATCACCAGGCACACATGTGGTGAACAGATATCCATGCAAACAAACACCCATAGAATAAAACGTACATTTTTATTACTTGTATTTTATGTGTATGAGAGCCTCACAGGTTGTGTTCCCCAGGGGTTCTGGTTCCTCCAAGGGGCAGGGCCTGCTATGGAGAACTGACTGTGCAGTTAGCCTGAAGGAGGGGATTGTGGCACCATCTTGGGGCAAAAGCAGTGAGCTGCCAGGAACCGCCAGCGCTGGAGGGTGTTGGGAACCTTCAGAGAAAGGCGAGGAGGCGGGCATGGAGAAAGAAGATTGCCCCAGTGTCTCACCCTTGAGGGGGTATTTACTAACCCGGAAGGAGACTGCCAGCCCAAGATGCATGGGTGAATACTAGCAGTGACTGTGGGCTTGCCCTATGGCAGGCTCTGAGCTGCAGTGCACAGCTGGGCAGCCTGGAGCTGAGCGGCACTGGTTGCTCCTTTCCTTGTAAGTTCCTCCCCTTCCTCCCTGCCCCCAATATGATAATAACAAATGTACATAAAGATATGTTACATGGTTTACCTGATAGCTCAAGAGACCCAGAGAGAACTCTGGCAACACAGGTTAAGAGAACTAACTGCTCTTACACAGGACCTGGGTTCAATATCCAGTACCCTCACGGTGTCTAACAACCACCTGGAACTCCAATTTCAGGGGATCAGATGCCTTCTTCTGATCACCATGGCCATTACACAACATGGATGCATTTACCTACATGCAGGCAATACATGCATACACATAAAATAAAAATAATAAATACAATATTTAAAAATATTTTATTTTTATTTTTTGTGTGTATGACTACATTGCCTACAGGTGTGTAAGTATACCCATGTTATACAATGCCCACAAAGGTCAGAAGAGAGTTTTAGATTTCCCTGGAACTGGGGTTACAGACAGTTATTAGCTGTCATGTGAGTGCTGGGAATTGAACCCAGGTCCTCTGCAAGAGCAATCATTGCTCTTAACCACTGAGCCATCTCTCCAGCCCCTTTCAAGTCTATTTTATAAGATGTTTCTTTGAGGCCTTAAGCATTCATGGCAGCTGCTAATTTTCAGGATGGGTAAGTATCTAGCTCAATGTTTTCCTAGGAGCTTCCTGTTAGCTAGTACAAGAAAACCGTGTTCTAAATAAAGCCCTTTACCTGTCTCCTTCAGTCCCAATCAAGAACCAGAACTACAGGGAGGGTGTATAACCCTCCCGAGTCTCAGTTTTGTTGGTGTGAAGACAAGCACTTGCTATCTGTTAATTAGGCTGACACCCTGCTCCTCCCACGTACATTCCATCAATCCTAGCAGGAGTGGCAATGGTCAGTCCCAACTTCAGCTTTAAGCCCAGCTTGCAAAGTACCCTTGTTTAAGCCAGCCACTAAGCAGCCTTATTCTACATGTAGTCTTCTGACAACACTGAGAATTTGTGAGTATTCCACTGGAGTGACTACCACATGCATATACAAATTCTAAATACAAGATGAAGTGTGTCATCACAACTGCTCTAACACCTAAAATATTTCTGTGGTGTTCAATTTCAGCCTTGACATCTCATTAACCCTTGTCTGCCTAGTGAGAGACTACGTTTCACTGGATAATTCACCAAATCTTCAAAACAATGGTATAAACTACTATTATCATTATTTGTGTTTTACAGATGAAGAGGGTTTGGAGAAAGTAATTAAGCTGCTCAAGGTCAAACAGTGAGTGACAAAGTCAGTATCCAAACACTTGTAGTTTGACGGAATGGTATGTGATCTGAAGCATCATAATAAAATGTTCTGTCATCTGTAGTACAGACCCAAAGAGAAAAAGAACTAAACTTCAGAGTAGACATTCTTTTTGCATGAGAAGCAGTTTAGGAGATTTCAGGCTGCTTTAGCACACAGTCTCTCATCTCTCACAATAACTCTGAGCACATACAAAGAAGACATTATTATTTCTTTCTTAGCGATGAGAAAATGATCCATGAAAAGGGGGGCATCACTGCAAGCTGGTTAAGTGGCAGTGCCAAATGAGGACTCTTTTCTACTCTCCTTCCACTACGGCCATTCTTGAGGATCTTAGTCTGCCTTGTTGTCTCCTGCTGCATTGGTTCATCTGATGGTGTTTAACTCAGAAGTCACATGGTAGGGGGGTTTCCCAGAGTATGATCCATGAGTCACTGGGAAAATATGGGTTTATTCTGATGGATAAAACATTATAATAATAACAGTTCTGTCTTTTAATGTATTCTAAGTAAAAAAATAGAATTGCGCATTTTCCTTTGACTTTATGACTATTAAAAATACTGAGTTACTCTTATACTCTAAATTTTTCTGTGCAGTATAAATTTTCAACTAAGAGCCTGCCCTCTGACTCCCATTTCAAAATGAAGGAAAACCCTACTTTTCTGAGGGATAGTCCCTGGCCCTCCCATGCTTGCCCACATGGCCCAATGGATAATTAACTTGTACATCTTCATGGCTGAAATCTCATACAACCCTGTTGTGTATCATTCTATCCAGACTGTCTTGTACCAGAGACCACGTTATTGATTATTCTGACTGTCCACAAGGCTTAGTGCTACGCGTAGAAGATAGCAGAAACTTAATACACACACAAAGAATGAATAAATGAGCAATCTCATTTTCTGTATAGAGCTGTTCTTTCCAATTATAAATCAAGCCCCTAAGTGTATCCCTACTCTAAATGAAACAAACCAGAGACAAACCCTACTAAATAATTTCTGCTGCCTTGCTCTCTGTTCTTTTAAGCTTTTGCATAGGAACATCTGCATGGAAATAGGCTCTCCTGTTACCTTCCCCTTTCTATGGGTTCCAGCTGTCAGCTCACGTGCTGTCAGTCAACCATGGGTGATATCTTGACCTCCAACTAATGCCTTTGTGGGCTTGGAATCATACTTAGAAACCCAGAGGTGAAAAGCCTCTAGGGACTATTCATTGCCAGTAGCACAATCCTCAAAGGCCTATGTTTGGAAGGTTATCTCAGGAGACTCAAAGGTTTCCTAATGAAAAACCAAGAAGCTATAACCCCCCAAACAAGACCAAACTTCTCAGAATATAGCCAAAATACTGAAAAGTAATAAATGCAAATTCCTTCCTCTCACTCATGTTTCTATTTGCAATTCCAGAAACAATTTCTTTCCCATTCATGTTCACAGCTCAGGTTAATTTCAGCTGTCACTTAGTAAACCATTAAAACAAATAACAGTCTGATAAAGGGGTATGGTGGATTACCTTTGTAAAATTTATTTATTTTTATGAGTGTGTGCATGTTAAGTGCACACATGTCATGTAATGCCAGAGGAGGCCAGAAGGGGGCCTCAGATTCCCTGGAACTGGAGTTATGGATGACCATTAGCCACCATGTGGGTGCTGGAACCAAAACCAGGTTACCCTGCAAGTGCTCTTTACCGCTGAGCCATCTCTCTAGGCCCCTGCGTTATCTTTTTCAGTTCTATTAAACCCAGAAGGAACAAAATTGTATCAAGGTATGCTCTACATTCCTAATACTGGAGTGGGAAGAATGCTGGGGTTTTGTAGGTGGGAAGGTAGAGGAATCTCAGAGTCTGCAGACATGTTTTCCGTCCTTTCTTGGCCAGGCAATAAATCCTACTTGGCAAGTTCAAAAATAACTATTAAAAAGCAGCACCAAAGAACAGCTATGAACTTTCCAAAGGGCTATTTTCTCTCTCTCTCTCTCTCTCTCTCTCTCTCTCTCTCCACACACACACACACCCACACCCACACACCCACACCCACCCCTTATCTGTCTAAAGAAGACCTGAGATAAATGATTAATAAATACGTTTTAGAATTCTCTACAAAACCACCACATCACACATTTAAGTCTCTTCAAATTATAACAGTAATTACAAAAAATAACCACAATAATAAAAGTTATAAAATAATGTCATAAAATCACCTAGGAGAGACTCTGGATTTTTTAGAAAAAGATAGGTATTAGTAGGGATATTTGAATATAGTTCCCAAGAACTAAGAGACTAAGTCCCTTTTTATGATGCCCTACAGCTTTTTCAAATGAAAGCCTACTCAGGTTAAAATTTTCTTTAATTTTTTTTTCTTTGTAGTTTACTTAGGAGCCTCCCTTCCTTTGAGAGCCCCATTAGACATACACCACTTGTGGACCCTGTCCTTTTAAGTGTAGAAATGGTATCCACATATGGCCAGATTCAAATCTAGGGTATTCAGGGCTTGCCTTTCAGACTTTGACAAGGATTCTTGAGTTCCAATTTCCCTTGAGTGTCAGAGTGCCTACTGAGGGCCAATGAGCACCCTTACCGTGAAATAAAACTGCTCTGTCTCTTGCTGGTTGGCTCTCCTCTTAGCAATGCTGGGCTTGCTCATGAAAGTTTCTGAGACTGTTGATTTGACAGATTCCATGGAATTGCTATACTGGAAACAGTCAGACACATCAAAATCTTCAACAGTCACAATGTCCTGGATGGTCTGCAGGGTAGCCTCCATTGTCTTTTTTACCTGTAACCACAGGGACCAAAATACTGTATGAGGGACAGGCTTTAAAATAACAGGTAATAGAGAAACTTGGAAGAGTTTGAGAGGGAGTGGGGTAGGGAAGGAAGAAGGATGCCAGCAGAAATTACAACTTGACTTCTCACTGGACAGTGCTGGGTGATAAACATTATATGACCTCTGCTAGAGCATGCTGCTCTCTCTAATGAAGACCTAAACACCACTACTCCTTCTATGCTATGTACTTAACTCAGCTCTTTTACTTAGTGTTTCCTTTAAAAAAACAAACAAACAAACAAATTTCTTTTATGCCTATGACTGCTTTGCTTGCATGTATATATGTGTATCTCATGTGTGGATAGTGTCTACAGAGGCCAGAGAGAGTGTCAGATCCCCTGGAAATGGAATTACAGAAGGTTGTGAGCTGCCATGTGGGTTCTGGGAAGTGCTCTTAAACCACTGAGCCATCGTTCCTGCCCCAATGCTTACTTTTAAAATTTAATGCTAGCTCTTCAGTATAATAGAACTGCCAAAGAAAACAAGAGTAAGATAACTGCAAACCAAGGTCCCCATCATATAGGAATTAGTTAAAACATGTGATGGGTCTACTCCTACAATGCCTCAGGACATTTCCTGTCTTACCACCTTCAACAAATCAATGAATTTGCTTCCCTAGTTGTAGTGACTCAACCTACTCCTTCCTAATAAAAGACTTACTGTATAATATAAACCATCTGAGCTCAACAGAAAGTTGGATCAATCAAATTGCCCTTTTGAACTGGTTATTATAAGAAAATATGCTGAGTTTAGAAAAAAGTCATTCTTTGTAAGAGGACAGAGATGTGTGAAGTATCAAAGTTAAAGACGTCTGTTTGAAAATGCTAGAAAAAGCTATTCATGAGTGGGTCATTTCGGAGATGCAGTACTGTTCACATAGTTGCCAAAAGTACTTTGATTAATGTGTAGTATGTGTGTGTGTGTGGGGGCATTTTGCAAATGCTCAAAATAGAGCACAACTTTTGGCAATGTAAGAACAGCTTCCTGGATTTCAAGAACAGGATGTAGCAGTAGGAAAAGCTCAAGCCTACATTTGGCCAGGAAATCTTTGCAGTAGCCTGGACATTCTCTGCATGTTCTCTCCACCTGCCCCTAGATGGGCAGCAACAAGTAGTTCAACAAAGAAGTCACTGGCTCTGAGTCTCCTAGAAAACTTACCTCTTCATTCTCAATCTTTAGAGTGGATAAACGAGACTGCAGTTGTTGGCATCTCTGTACCAGTTCACTCTGGACAGGCTGCTGAGCACAGAGCTGAGAAGCCTGTCAAAAAAGAGGAACACCAGGTCAGGAAGAGGACATAGCTCTTTGGGTGGTTCCAGAGTTCTCATTACTGCTCATAAAACTATTCATATTGTACCGTACTCCAACTATTGGAAGGCTTGCAGCTTGTATGTGCAAACAAAATCCAAAGCCAATGGTTGTACGGACCTTTTCTAGTCCAAACAGTACATGAGAGGGACAGAGATGAGAACCTGCAAAGACCAAGCTTCTTTCTTTGGAGCCCATAGGCAGATGGTAGCTGACAGGGGCAGGTCTAGCAGGATTTGCAGCTCCAATAGAATTCTGAGAAGGCCAGAGAAGAGTGCCTGAGGCAGCCCCAGGTCCAGAAACACAGTGCTTTGGCAGAGTGAAGATTTCCTGTGAAAGGTCCAAATGGTCATCTCGCCAGCCCTTCCCTCCTTCCCCTTCATACACTAGAGTGAAAACAGGAGAAGTAGGCAAGGAAGCTAACTTGCTGCTGTTGGCAGCCAACAGTTTATAAATATGGAACAAGCATGAGAGCTTAGCTTTGACTCAATGGGAGAGATGTGAAGCCGGAAACAAGTTCACGGGTTGTATTAGAGAGCCCCAGAGGGCATGGGATCTGATAGAACTTGATATTTTCCAAACAAGCTATCATTTTACCCTACTAGATCTGTATGGGACAGGATCCTTTGCAATTTCCCTAGCCCCCAATTACTACTTCCAAGTAGCTTTCCCAGTGTGAAGCGACAGCTGACCTAGCGTTTTCTGATAGAGGTATGGATATGGATGACATCACCCAATTTCCAGGATGATTGATAAGAAGCAGAAGTCTAGGAGAGTTGAAAGGTAGGATCCACATGGAGGCAGTGCCTGTCACCTTGTGTCCTTTAGCTCTCATCAGAAGGGAAGCATCTGGATAGAAGTGGGCTCCCCAGCAAAAAGTGGGTACATTCACATGTTTGTAGACCATTCTCTTACTCAAAAAATAAAAACCCTCTTTAAATGGAGGATACTTGGACTTGACTATTTTCTCTATTGGCATTTAAGCTTCCAACTGATTTGACCTCTTCTTCAGCTGTGGGGCTGGCCCAAGATCTGGAAAGATCTGACTTCTGGTTCTTAGATAAGTAGACATAATGGAGAAAGCTTGGTGATCAGATGGGTTAGTGCCAAGAATGAATTTTTGCCTCTGACTGCCTGATGTCACCAGTCAGGCATCTAGCACCACTCTTAAGCCTCTGGGTACACAAATAGTAAAGCCAGGCACCAACTCCTAGAACATCTAAGAGCACTTGACATCAATTACTGTGCTGGGATCCAAGAACATTAGTGTGGCTAATTTCAGGGCTTCCAGTTAACATGCCACCTGAGCACTGATCCTAGTTCAAGGGCTTCCAGGCAGCTCCCTCCTTCTGTCTAAAGACAGTCCACAATGATGTAGATAGATTGGATGCAGGAACCAAGAAGGACTTGCCTTCTCATTTCTTTTTATTTCCTAGTCTTACAAAAGCTAAGCCAGAATGTGTAATCATCTTACCCCGGCCCCTTTGTGGCTGAGCCACTGATCAGCTGTGTCACATAAACAGCAAAAGAATGAATTACTGATTTTAAAAGTCACCGAGGCCTAATGGAGAAAAAACTACTTCCAAGGCTGTTTCTTTAAGTAGCAGCAGAACTGCTGATGCATGCTTTGCCAGTGATCTTCTGCCAGGATGCAAGGTAATGTGTTCCAGCTGTGCTCTAGAGTATGGAAATGTGGTTCTGACAGGGCAAGGAGGGGGTCCAAGTACCCATCATCTGGATTCCCCTTTATGAAGACAAGCTGTTTGGCTCAGAAAGGAACTCAGTCAACAGCGAAAATCCACCAGTCTCTATTCAGCTAGTCCCTAGTTACAGTGATTCTTGGAAAGGAATCTCAATGGCATCTGGAGAAGGGGCTTGGAAGGTAAGTTTGAATAGAAATCAGGGCAGGCAAGGAATGGAGCTTCCTGGCGGTTGGTAATACTCCTTCCCCCAACTCTAACCAACATGTATGCTGATGTGTCACCTTCCCCTCTGTTCAGATGCTAATATTTCTTCAATCATAGCAATGGAAAAAAAACTTATAAGGGGTTTTGTTTTCCTCAGGAAGGAGAGGAAAGAAATCATCTTCACATTTTGAGTGTAAGACAGAAATCCACTACACCATTATGGCCTATTGATGATAGTAAATTGTTTTGACTATACTGCTACAGTTGTCATGATACAGCAGGGTTTTTTGAAAGAGTCTAGATGCTAATTCTAAGGGGAGTACTGCTCCTGGCAAGGGCACACTGCTGATCTTAGCCTTCTTAGCATCTATTCCTTTTGGTTTGATGGTCCTCTGGGAGAATCATTCACTCAACAATTCAGGCCAGCTGTTTTGAATGGAACATCCTAGGCATGAGTCAATAAGCCCATCAGTCAAAACCAAATAGATACACTAAGACTTTTATATGGGAGGGAGCAGACACTCTTCCCATTGGAATTTATCCCATAGAGAGCATAAAGTAGAAATGAAACCACCTTCTGTTCTATATAAGAGCCTGTCTGAGAACACAAGTGTGTAGAGAGATAGAAAACAAGTACTGGGTAAAATTCCTGTTCCTAAATCGAATCCTGATAGTTTCTGTCATGTAAGCTTACACATCCTCCTCATTTAAGGGAGAGGTGAAATGGTGGTTCCCATCTGTAAGAACAACGTTTACTGATTTGGATGCATCACCACCAGAGGTGGAACCAAAAGACTCAGAGCAATGCAAAGCAAGGAGCTCTTTCCTCTTATTTTATCCCAGTGCTTTTTATTCTAGTGTCAGGCCACCATGTTTATATTCCCATGACTGGGCAACTAGCATCAGGCTTTAGGATGGCTTCTTAGCTCCTTCCCTTTCTGGAGGAATCCATTCTGTTTTGTTTAATATCTATGTAAAACCATACCATTCAACGCAATCTTGTAAATCCAGGAAAACAGATCTTTCAGAACTCTGCCAAATGATGAAAGACCTTGTCATTCCTGTTTAGCCTGGCTTCCTGTGCAGAGGCCTCTGAAGCCTGGTCTGACGTCAACTCCTCTTTCAGCCTCACTGTTGGGAGCCCTCTTACCATTCTTTCCCTTTCATTTAAAACATTTTTTTTTTTGTCTTTTTGAGACAGGGTCTCCTTGTAGCCCCAGCTGTCCTGGAACTCACTATGCAGACCAGGCTGGCCTTGAACTCAGAGATCTGCCTGCCTCTGCATCCCAAGTGCTGGGATTAAAGACGTGCGCCACCATGCCCGACCACAAATTACATCTTAATTAATTAATTAATTGATTAATTAATTAACTGTCTGTGGGGGGCATGCACGTACCACGTGTATGGAGGTCAGAGGACAACTTGTAGGATTGATTTTCTCCTTCCTCCTTGAGTCCTGGGGATCAAACTCAGGCCATCAAATTTGGCAGCAGGCACCTTTACCCACTGAGCCATCTCACTGACCCATTTTCAAAAACTTGTATTTTATTAATTTACATGTCTGTGTCTGTGTGTCAGCAAGCGCTTGCTGTGGAATGCCTGTGGAGGTCAGATGACAACTCGCTGGAGGTGGTTCTCTCCTTCTACCTTGTAGGTCCTGGGGATCAAACTCAGGTTGTCAGGTGGCAAGCACGTTTACCTGCTAAGCCATCTTGATAGCCCCTTATGCTTATTTCTAACTCTTTCCCAACCTCAGCTACTTCAGTCAGTAGATTATAAGTCTTCAATGACTCTAATCCCCATGGCCAATTCTGAAGAGCAGCAGGTACTCAGGCACTCTGTGATGAAGGAGTAGAATGTAACTCACCTCATCTTCCATGAAGCCTTCTCCCCCTTGAATGTGGCTTCTGTGTAGTGAAACTATGCAAAAGTCAAATTCAAGTCCCTTTAGTATCAGGAAAGGGTGTAGAATGGAGAAGGGCCTTACCATATCTCCCATGTGAGGCTGGAACTCAAACTTCATAGGGGGGCAGAAAACATTGTTGTACATCTCCATGAGGCGCTGCTTGTCACTGGTGGCATCCAAATTTTCTACTGCATTTTCGATAGCATCTAGACCCTCATGCTTCGACTGCTCCAGATTTAATTCAGCAGACAGGAAAGTGCGCAGGGCCCGGTTCAGGCTAGCGTGGTAGCCTAGGTCACAACACTGCTGTGGGAAGGATAGGGCACATGAACATATCACAGACATTCCAAGGCTTCATAGAAAGGGAAGAGGTCCCTGGGACAGATTTAACCACATCAAGGTGACTAACTGTGCAATGGGAAGGAAACTAGGTGAGATTTCTTAGTTCCTGTCTCCCAGGTCAGTGGTCAGGCACACCATACAGGGTGTTGAAGTGGTTAAATAGAAGAGGATCCATAAAGACCCAATGGCAAGAGTTAATCAAGGCCTATACAGTGCTAGTCCATAAACATGAGAAGGGCTGAGAGTTAAAGATTTCTGGTTTGTCTGGAGATGCTGTTATGGTAAAATTCAACAATACAGCCTGTACTACTCCTTGAATTTTACTGTGGTTAAGTCACCACATAACAAGCTTGCCAGGTCACTGCAGCATTCAGGGGTAAAAATCTGGAGGGTTGAAGCAGGAGCAAATTCACATACACTCAGCTCTAGGTGGGTAGAAGAAGAGAATGGAAGAGTCATGGACATCAACTTTCCAGTGATCTGGACAGGGCTGAGCTTCAGAGTAGAAAGGCTAGACTAAAAAGTTCTAAGTGTTACTGAGGAAATTCTTATCATGTCTCAGATTTTCTACAACAAAATGACAAGAAGAAATGACTTTGTGGGCACCTGAATTCACATGCACATACCCACACTCCTACACATAACTAAAAAAATTAAAACAAGATCTGGGTATGGTGGCAAATGCCTTTAATCCCAGCACTCAGAAAACAGAGGCAGGTTGATCTCTGTGAGATCAGGCCAGCCTGGTCTCCATAGTAAGTTCCAGGCCAGCTGACAGGGAGACCCTGTCTCAAAAAGACCAAAAAGAAAAAGAAAAAAAGAAAATAAAATGATAAACAAGGCTTGTGAAGGAATGATACCTGATGATGTTCTCTGATCTCCACATACATGTGCACTTATATGCACATACATTCTCACATACATACAAAGGGAAAACAAACAAACAAGCAGTAGAGGCAGAATCAAGCAACCTTGGAAAAGCAACTCTATTCTTAGACCTATTTCCTCAACAATACAATGAATAAATGTGGCCAGTCCAGTAATTCTCAAGCTATAGATCAGCTGTCAGAACTCAGGTTACCCGTGAGAAGGGGTAAGAGGACAACCCAGCTAGTAGGTCTTGGAGTCTTTATCCCTCTGTCAACCAAGACAGCTCTGCTCATTTTCCCATTTAATCAACAGAGATCCTACATATGTTCTGGTTTGAAGGACAAATTCTTTTGTTAAGAAATAAGGTCTGGGGGCTGGAGATGGCTCAGCAGTTAAGAGCACTGGTTGCTCTTGCAGAGGACTTGGGTTTGCTTCCCAGCACCCATATGGTGGCTAACCACCATATGTAACTCCAGTTCCAGGAGATATGACTCCCTCTTTTGACCTCCTCAGGCACTGCATGACATGCGTGCACTTACATACATGCAAGCAATACACTCATATACACAAAAATAAAAATAAAATATTTAAAAAAAAGAAGTAAGTTCTAAAAAAATCCTTGAATTAAATATAATTCCCAAGGCTCTTTTCAGCAACAGCAGCCTGTAACACTATGGCAATATTCCCTACTCCGCCAATAAAAACCCAGAAATCCAAATTCCTTGGCCATCAATTATCACCTCTATTGTTTACACAGCTTTGATGTCCAGAGCCTGAGAGGAAATGTCAAAGAAAAATCTAGGGATAGAGTAAGGCCATCTGCTGAATTGTAATTTCACTGCATAAATAACCATCAAATTAATTCCCCTCAGACTTTCCTTCTCATCATGATAACATCTTAAACAGCCACTATTGGGGAAGAAAAAGCATGTGACAGGCCTCCTCCTTCCAGGCATCTGACAAGAAGCTCAGCAATGGAGCACGCACTGGGCTGAGCTCTGGGTTCAGTGCCAACAGACTCTGGCAGGTGCCTGGCTTCAGCAGAGTAACAGCAGTGACAGCATAACTATAGCCAGAGGATGGAAAAACATTGAATTCAGTTGGGGAAAGAGCAAACAGAATCTAGACAAAGGCGGCTGATTGGGAGGCTGCACGTGCAAGGAGTCTTCTTCCTTTAGGAGATGCTGTTGAACTAATCAGGCTGCCTTTGAATCTGTAAATCTTCTTGCCTAGCTGTCTATAAACCTTAAGATGAACTATATACCTAGAGATCTAGTGAACAAAAGTAACACTGCCCACAGAGTATGTTGGGGGACCAAGAGAGAACTAGGAGGAGACAGGGTGTCCTTCAGAAATCTCTACATATTTTTTGAAACTGCCTTTTCTTTTCCATTCTTACTACCTCTAATTCACACCCTCATCTTATACTAGCATTCTGTGCCTCAGTTTCCTAAAATGTTACTTTTACAATGTTCTTTTTGAAGAACCTAAAATACCTTTCCCCTGTCTGAAGTAAATTCACCTTCTTCAGTTTATACATATAAAGAAATGTTTCTGTTCACTAAGATGTTTACTATATGCCTGAGAGTGAACTAAGTGCGTTATGTATAGTTCACATTTTAATCCTCATAATTACTTCCAATGAAGTCTGTATTATGTCAGTTTTTCATGCAGCTCAGTGAAGTTATATAACTTGAGCAAGGTCAAATAGGCAAAACAAACTGCAATTTAACTGTAGTCTACCCAGTCAACATCATCTCCCTTTAAGTACTTCTTTACCCTTTACTACTGAGTTCCAGTGACAAACTCTCTATATGGGACAGGGTGTTAGAAAAGCATAGCCTCTGGCCTAGCAAACGAGTTTAGCTCTCCAGCCTAAAATGGGGGAAACACCAGCTTTACAGGTTGTTGTGAGGCTAATGGGCACTTATACATATCTGGCACTATAAGGACATAAAAGAAACACCAACTGCAAGTATTGGTCAATCTACTGACCTCTACCCTTCAGCCCCCAGCATTTCTTTTCCTGAAATATTTCCTTCCACTCTCATCTGTTAGACTTAATATTAAATTCCCAGCCTCTGGGAAGATAGCCAGGCCCTGCATACCTGGCTGACCCTATTTGGAACCATGCTCATCCTCATATGATCCCAAACACACACATTCATGTATACATACATACACACACACACATACACACACACACACACACCCTAACATAAAGGTCTCACAAAATATATCTTAGCCATATACTAGTGTGATATGCTCTGATAGACAACTATCTGTTTAAAATAATGCCAGATCTCTGTGAGTTTGAGAGCAGTCTGGTCTATAAAGCAAGTTTTAGGCCAGCCCCAGCTACACAGTGAGACCCCCATCTCAAAAAAAAAAAAACAACAAAACAAAATAAAAATCCAAGTTAACCTCATAAATATGATTTCATTGCTCCTTAAATGGATTATGGTTCATGGTTTGAAAAAATTAAAGTATATGAATACGTCTCTATTTCAATTGTACTCCTGATACTGAATAAATACAAAACCTCATCTCATAAATTTACTAAACATTTAGGGAGAAAAGTAGTAGTATCACCTTTTTCTAAAGAGTGACCTTCATCCTACAAAAACCAAAAACCAAACAACGAGCAAGATAAGATACAATCAAAACACAAGCAAACAAAGAAGAACAAATTTACTGGTGGCCTGGAATGCTGTCAGCCTGGTCTTGCTCATGTCCTCCAGCACTAAGGCCAGCTGTCTTCTTCTTTTCCAATGGTACTTCATACCACATCCTGTGAGAATTAGGCTCTTAATAGGTTTTTTGTTTGTTTGTTTGTAAGGGGTACATGACAGCTTGCTTCTTAAATGATTTCTTAAATGATTTTTAAAACAGCTGCTTAGGCTTATGAAAGACCTCTAGATTACAAAAGTTGTAATTCATTCAACTAAAGCCTCTTTACCCCTGAGGTAAGCATTTCACTGAAACTGGTAGGCACATTGTCTAAGGGCAAAAGAAAGAGGATATACCAGTAAAAGGTGTGTAGTACCCTGTGTGGTCTAACTTATTTTATCTTTTCGACTTAAAAAAAAATTTATTGAGAATTTCATACATGCATATAAGGTATTTTGATCAAGTCCATGACCTCTCCCTTCCCTCCAACACTTCCCATATCTCCCCATCACTTTTTTCTGACAATTTCATGTACTCTCTTTCCCTCCCTCCCTCCCTTCTTTTTTTTTTTAATGGGGCTTTTTGCTACTCTAATATTTACCCCTCTGAAGAGGTAACCCTAAAATCTTTTAGGGATTATTTTATTTTACTTTTATTTTATACCACCAAATGTGAGATAAATAACAGAAAGTAAGCATAAAAAGTGATTCTCTTCCTCATGGGCCTCCACCAACTGTGAAGGAGGAAAAGGAAAAAAATTGGTTTCAGAGTTTGACCTCCAGTGCAGGACAGTGTTCAGATTGGCATCAACAAACACAGAAAACAAAGAGGAGCCTGAAGACCAGGGGATCATTTACCCAATGAAACTACAACATCCAGGGCCTTAAGAAGCCCAAACCTACTGAATCAAAGCTCCCTTGCTACACATAAGAGTTTGTATTTTAGAAAAATACCCCCAGCAACTCTGAAGTAGGCCAGATTTAAATAGTCCAGTTCTTTAATTTGCTAGGGGTGGAGCGATAGGAAACAAGGCAGAACTCCAAGAATTCAGTAGCAAGCCTAGATGTCCTAGCTAGTTATACTACAGTGACTCTGAGACCAGACTTCCACATGGGGTAAAGTACAGCAGGTGTGCTTATGAAGACACCAGAGTAGGCAAGCACGTGGTTTGGCTAGAGGCTTGCAAAACTTAGGTGCTGTTACCAAGAACCCAAAGCAAATTCCAGGCCCAAGAGAAGACACTGCTGAAGCCCTAGAGACTGGGCTGCTAAAGCTCAGTTAGCTGGCTCCAGGCTCCTCACTTTGGTGACTAGAGGAAGACACGAGAAAGGGTATGCTTATACAGCTTCGCATAAAGCTGGTCCAGGAATTGGACCAGACTGTAGTCTGCAGGTGAAAGACATTTTAAGACCCATCTACAAGGATTGAAGGGAGGCAACAAGGGATGAAAGCTAAGACTAACCCTTAAGACTAGCCTGTAAGACCAAAGATAAATGGCTAGGTCTGCTCCCTTCAAATACATGTGCATACTAAAATGCAGTTCTATCATTCTTGTGTCACATCTGAAAAAGAATGAGCCAAATGTCAGTGGCATCTGGATACCTTTTAGACAGGACCCTAATTTGTAGTGTATTACAAACCTGTAACCTTGGGCAAACAAGTCTCTTAACTTTCAGGACAGCTAGCTTAACCGACAAATTAGGGAAGCATTAGTGGGGGCTGGGGTCAGAGAGATGGCTAAGTGGTTAAGAGCATTCACTGGCTCCTCTTCCAGAGGACCTGGATTTGTTTCCTAGCATCCACATGGCAGCTAACAACTGTCTGTAACTCCAGTTCCAGGGGATCTGATGCCCTCTTCTGCTCTCTGTGGACACTGCATGCACCTGGTGCACTTATATGTATGTAGGCAAAACACCCATAAACATAAAATACAAATAAATAAATTTTTTAAAAGACAGCATTGTGTATCCATAAAGGTGAAGTGGCAATTAAATGAGAAAACCCTGAGAAACATTGAGTGCTATATAAAAGTAAAGCATGGCATTCTACTTCTGGTCATCACATCTTTGTACAACCTGCAGAAATAAGGAACTTTCTCAACGAACAGAAGACCACAGCAGTTATGAATACGGGTTTAGGAATCACAACTTGGAGAAAATTTTGTATGTCTCAGCTACTTACTAACTCTAGGTTATCTAAACTCTCTGAATGTTAATCTGTAACAATAGAGATGATAATACTTTTCTATAATTAATGACTGAGTCATTTAAACTATTTGAAAGTTAATCACAGCAGAGATGATACTTTTCTTTCATGAATGTCAGGAGGGGTGAACGAGACCAAGTATAAAGTATATCACCTTTACACAGCAATCCCTAATGGATCATGGCTACCATCTTTATAAAATTGTTCTCAAAATGCCTCAGATGTCTAAACAACAGAACTGGAGAACATGTGACCAGTTTTCTGAAACCAGGCAAGAGGTACACACAGTCGCCCATCCTAGCCTTATGCACTTACATCAATAAGATCAGACAGATCATGGATGTAGTACTTGAAGACAGATGCATTGGTTGCCTCCAAAGCCAGTAAATACTCATTCCGGGCTTTAATGGCTTTCAGCTTATTCTCTGTGTACTTGGCTTGGCGCTGAAAAGAAAATACAAGTTCACTTTTATTATTTTTTTAATTAAAAAAACTTTTCTTACATTATTTAGTGTGTGTGTGTGTGTGTGTGTGTGTGTGTTTGTTCACAACATGCACATGTCACAGTGCATGTGTGGAGGTCGGAGGTTCTTGGGATTGAACTCAGGTTGTCAGGTTTGGTGGCAAGCACCCTTAACCCGATGAGCCATCTCAATGGTCCACCACCTACTTTTAAACGGCGGATATGGTTTTGTGAGAGATGAAAGTACAGTACATCAAGAACCTCTGACTTAAAAGTCTGGTGTGGTGGCATACACCTTTAGGCCCAGCACTAGGAGGCAGGGGCAGGTAGACCTCTGTGAGATAGAGGTCAGCCTAGTCTACATAGGGAGTTCCAGGTCAGCTGGAGCTACAGGGAGACCCTCCCTACACCCTCCAAAAAGGAAAAATTAACCTCCACCTTGCTGCTATTCCCTGTGCACATCTGCTTTAAACTGGGTTTTAATTCTGATTAATGAAATTCAAGGGCACAAGGTAGATCAATTCAGGAAAGGTTAAAGAAGCTCCCTCCTTCAGATGTGTGCCTTATTTTGATTCTGTCTTCACATACTACTCCCCTCTGGGCTGTCACCCTGGATGTATTTTTACTTCTATCCCTAAGTACTGGTATCTAAAGCCAAGATAGAAGGTTCACAGTCTCCCCATTTCTTAAAGCAATAGGACAGTTCACTTGATTTTGATCATGAGCTGAGAAAGGTGACTGTTGTTTTCTGTCAACATACTTGAGGTTAAAATCTTGGAGTTCATGTGCTCAAGTTTTTCCAATACCTAGAATTCTTGCCAAGGCACAGAAGGACTCTTTGAAAAGGTCATGAGGCATTAAAGGCACCTAGAGCTGTTTGTTCAGCTCTGCATGGTACCTACTGGGAAATGATTATCAATCTTGCCTTCAAAATTCCTTCCTGTCTCTACAGTTGCCAGAGCACATGTACCTTTTCTTTCATCTTTTCAATCTTCTTCACTGAGCTCCTTCGGACATGTTTCTCTTCAATGCGGATATTGGCTGTGGAGTCAGGGGAGCGCGGGGTCTGTCGGTCCTCCTGCTTCACTGATTTACCGATTTGCTTCTCTTCCTGCTTCTCCGCCTCCTTTAGTTTGCTCTGAGCACTGATGCTGTCAGCATTGTACATGTGATATGTCTTCATGACCTGCAAGACATTCCCCACCCCCACCCAGAGGTCAAGCCAACAGAGTCAACTGTTTTACAGACTAATAAACCTAATAAACTCAGCTGGACCTCTCTCCATGAAGCAATACTCTCATCCTCCTAGGGGGAAAAATCCAGAAGTGTTTGGCTTAGGAAATGTATATTAAGAACTACATCAAAGTAAAGCACAGCAGTACTGGTAATAAGCCATCTTATTGCAATGACTTCGTGTATTATTCACTTTTATTTATCATTTGTAAGCATAACTTTTATATTGGCTCAGTGATTTCTTTTGCTTAGTCACCTTACAATACTGAATAGATATAAATTAAGAGAGCTATCCCAGGTCCCAAGGGCAAAGGGCAGCATGGCCTAAGGAGTAGCTTACACCTTTTATACCAAATATAAAATGAAGAAGGGGAAAAGGGTCCAAAAGACCTCTCCACTGGCCTGCTTTATCTACATTAGATACCCTCTCTCACAGCAACTGAGCAATATCAATGGATGTTATCCTTTACTGAGCACTTAGTATATTCCTGGCCTTGTGCCACCTTATTCTGAGCCCACACATATTTGCTAATTTTATTCATGTAGTAATTCTATGACCTAGAAAAAGACACTGTGAAGACTGCAGACCCGAACAATTCAAGTAAAAGGCTGGGAAAGAAAAAAAATTTTATCAGGTGTAATTGGAGTTTGCCACAAGCAGGAAATAATACAAAGAGAGGGATGTAGATTTCCAAAAAAAAGCTATTGTCCAGGAATCCAATGTTTCTTAGCAAGAAAGCCAGGAAGCTGGAATCTCAGCTTGTTTTCAGTACTTCCAAACATGCTACTTCAGTCACATAGGGACCTGCATTAGTCTGCTGGAACTTTCTGTTTCCACACACATACAGCTTACAGATTCTATGTGGGATTAAAATGCTTGGTAACAATCAAGCAATTAGAAATTCAAGAGTGCTGAAATTTAGATCCCATAAGGTTCCTTTGAGAAGGAGAGATAGTGTAGGAGTTTTTTGTTTGTTTATTTGTTTGTGTGTTTGTGTTTGTGTGTGTGTGTGTGTGTGTATATACAACAGAGGAAAGCAAAGATTCAATATTAATACTAATCCCTACCACTTATGCTATGTGTCAGGGGCTTTACGCTTGCCACTTTGTTTAAGCTTCACAATGACTCTATGCAAGACCCCTCTACTTTGAAAGATAAGGAAATGGGTCTCAAAGATATTACCTACAGTACCCAAATTCACACGACTAGTGAATGACTGTCAGAATTCAAACCTAGGTCCATCTAGCTCCAAAATCCACATTCTTAGTCACTAAGTAACAGTAGCTGTCCTCTGCATAGCACTGAAGCTGAATTAATTGGGAGGACAGGCAAGGGACTCTTGAAAAGAAAAACTGGTTTCATTTAGGAACTCAAGTGCTCAACTGAGACCAGTGTCTCAACTAAGGGCTATTTCAGATCCCAGAGAACAATAATTGGCAATGTCTGGAAATATTTTTGGTTGCAATAACTTGGAGCTTGCTAGTAGGCAGGCACAGGGATACAATGGGTAGCCCAAAACAAAAATGATCTGTTCTAAAATGTCAGTGGTACTGAGCTTGAGAGAACTTGGAATTTTATGGGTGTATCTAGGATCGCCTGGTGGTAGGAGGGAAGAACACAGAGGTACACCAGAGGTTCAATTCTGTCTCACTCTAGAAACAATATTTTAATGTTTCACCTTATTCTAAACTTGACATCATTTCCTGTAACCTCCACTCAGCTTATACTCTATGTATTACCAACCAATGACATCAAAAAAGCTTTGCTAAGAAATTTGAATAAATAACCATTTTTCCAGGTTGACTAAGAAAGAAGCATTTGCTATCCTGGCTGAAGGAAAGATGAAGAGCTCCTTTTTATCTGTTTTCACTTGAATGTGACCAAAGAATCCAAGCACTGGCATAAATTATTATAAACGTGATTTTTAAAAGAATGAATTTCTATTTTGTGAAGTGCATGATACATAGGAAACATGATGAATGAGTATGGGAAACCAAGTAAGTCAAAGAACTGTGTCACTAGACAGCAACGTAATAAAAATCAACCATTTATATTGTTCTCTCATTAAAAAGAGAATAAAACGCTTGGGAGGCAGAGGCAGGCGGATCTTTGTGAGTTCGAGGCCAGCCTGGTCTACATAGTGAGTTCCAGGACAGCTGGGACTACAGGGAGACCCTGTCTCAACAAGACAAAAAAAAACAACAACAACAACAAAAAAACCCCCAAAAAACCAAAGAGAGAATAAAACAAATGCCAGGTGGTAACACACACCTTCAATTCCAGCACTCAGGAGGCAGAGGCAGGTGGATCTCTATGAGAGCCAGGCCAGCCTGGTTTACACAGCAAGTTCTAGGCCAACTGGGGCTACAGGGAGAACCTGACTAAAATGAGAGAGAGAGAGAGAGAGAGAGAGAGAGAGAGAGAGAGAGAGGAGAGAGAAAATGAGAGAGAATATGAGAATAAACATGATATACTTTAAGAAATTCTCAAAGACAACACTTTTTTTTGCATTCTTTTCCTTAGTTGAGGAATGTCATAGAATACCTCACTTAAAAATATGAGCAGGCAGCTAAAGATTATCAGACATTTGAAGAAATACCCAATATTTTCTAGAATAAACAAGATCGAAATAAGCAATTTAGAGGAAATAGTATAATGAGAAGTGTTGAAAACAGAGTATCAGTAATAACAGCCCAGAGATGAATGAGAACTGAAAGGACAGACTACTATGAAATAAGCCCGAGATGAAGGGGACTGGGGAGAATATGTAGAGATCAATGTAAGAGTTCTTGGCAATCAAGATTCAATTCAAGGGGTTCTAGGGAGACCCTGCCTTAAAAAAATTCAATTCAGATACCTCTTCCCTCCAAGAGTACGATCCATGCCCCTCTTCCTCCACAGACATGTAAAAGAACTCGTATCATCTTATTTTTTATTTCCTGCTTCACTTTTCTGTCTCCCCATATTAAAACTAAACACCTTGAGTTTAGGGATATCTCTTGTCTTTGTATCCCTAGTGTTTAATATCAGGGTCAAACAGACAAGAAGAGCCAGGGGACTATTAGCTGACACTTTCAAGGGAACAGGTGCTGCATTTTAATAGGAAGTAGCCCTGCAACCAGCTGCTGTACCAAGTCAAAGATATATTCAGGGATAATACAGAAGCACAGAACCTCTGGGGTAAAGATAGTCCCTGAGTGTTCCACCACCCTTCCCTCCCTCCCTCCTCCTTCCTTCCCTCCCTCCCCCTATCCCTCCCTCCAAGCTAGTTTCCTTGACTCTTCATAGTCGGTCCATGTGGCTTTCCTGCCTCCATATATACTCTTTCCTGTGGGGGCTTCCTGAGTTTTTCCAGACACAGCTTCTGCATATAGTTGAGGCAGACAATCCCAGAGTTCTTTCGGAAGCACTGAACTCTGACTTCAAAGGCATTCCTAGAGCATCAGTCAGAAAACGAAAGTCACTTATACCATGGTCTACAAGCTAGCCAGCTCATTGTAATGAGTGGGTGGTGGTGGTGGATAACAGCCAGACATATATATGTGCAAGAATGCTCACTGGGACTGCTCTCTGAAGAACAGCTGTGGGAAATGGCCTCTGGCACAGAATGTCAAGATAGGGAGGGAATCAAAGGCTCTTCAGGCAGAAGAGGAAGGTGGAGAGAGGCAACAGGTCACTTATGGTGAGATTGTGGACCTCTGAACCAAAGACATCTTAGAACCACCTAGGCTCTGCCCCTTGGTTCATCAAGAGTCAAAAATTCTTAAATTAATATTCCTTAAGTAATTAGTTCCCACAAAAGAAGTATTTGTAGATGTTAGGCGCAGTTGCAAGCAAGAAGAGGACTGAAAATTATGGTACTTTCTTATACCCTTGATCTCCTTTTTCCAGTGCCCACAAATAACTCCTACTACTGACAGGATCAGTGGAAGCTCCTTAGGAAAAACAAAACAAAACAAAACAGAACTGTCCCTCTTCTCTTCCTAACTCCTCTGAGAGTGTACATATAGCAAAAAGCTTCCCAAAGCCAGCATGCACTTGTCCTAACTTCTTACTTGCAGGCTGACTAACATCCCACTTTCCTCAAGACTTTGCCAGTTTAGCACTAAAAATATCATGCCCCAAGAAACTCTTCAGCACTAGGCTAACCAGTAAATAGGGATAGTCACTCTAATTTCAGAGGGTCTTCTCAGACTAATCTTAAGCTAATCCCACCCTACAAAAGAAACAACTCTTAACTCTATTCTGTGAGCTTTCTAATGATCTATACAGAATCTGAAAACTCATTTGATTCTTAAATACAGTCATATTTTAGAAATATGACTTTTTCAATCATTCCCCGCCCCATGGTATATAGGTACCAGAATATGGTATTTGTAACTGATCTGTAGAGGAGTAGGTTGGAAGTCCACAAACCTCAAACCAATTCAGATCATCATGCTGCTTTGGCAGTGGCTTCAGGATATCTCTTGTCTTTGTATCCCTAATGTTTAATATCAGAGTCAAACAGACAAGAAGAGCCAGGGGACTATTAGCTGATACTGTTTCAAGGGGACAGGTGCTGCCAGGATAGTGGTCAAGACAAGAGAGAAGCTAGGATGCCTAATTCTCTGGAGCATAGAGTCAGCATACCTGGGTTTCTCAATCTTGGTACTATTGACATTTTGGGCTGGATAATTCTTTGTTATGGGGCACTATCCTGTAAGTCATAGGATTTTAGCAACATATTTGGGCTCCTACCTTTTAGATGACACTAGCTCCATCAACTTTTCTAGTTGCAACAACTAAAAATGTTTGCAGACATTGTCTAGGGTGAGGGTAGGAGACAAGCACCCTGTTTAAGAATCATTCTACCAGATTATTGTGCCTTCTCTGGAACTTTCCCTACTAGAGGTAAATATCTAAGACTGACTTAGGACTTGGGAAAATTATAAGCATATCAATTCATCTCATGCAGGGAGAAGGCACACTCTGCCAATTCTCCATGCGAATAACAGTGGGAAGGTTTTATGTTCTGTATTAATTGTAGGCTTATAATGGCCACAAAAGCAGTTGGCCAATACTGGATGGACTAAAGACCAAAGATGGAAGTCTCAGGGATGGAAGATGACTAATGACCTAAGTTTGATCCCTGGATCCCACGAAGTGGCAGGAGAGAACCAACTTCCTAAAGTTGTCCTGTATGCACATACACAATAAAGAAGTAATATTAAAAAAGAATAATAAGAAAAATGGAAGTCCCAGGTTGGCCCTTACCAGACAGAACAGCAAATCCATGGTTTTCTTTCTCATTCCAGCACAGCTTATACTTTCACTTACTTTTTTTTTTTTTTTTTTTAAATGAAAGCTTATGAACAGACCCATGACTCTGAGTAAACGCTAACAGCACTTTAAGGACTAATGTTCCTCTGTTGCAAAAGCAGTATTCTGGGGGCTGGAGAGATGGATTAGAGGTTAAGAGCACTGGCTGCTCTTACAGAGGACCCAGGTTCAATTCCTAGCACCCACATGGCAGCTAACAATCATTCATAACTACAATTCCAGGGGGATCTGACACCTTCTTCTGACCTCCTCAGGAATTGCATAGCACAGGTGTACACTCACATACATTAAAAAAACAAAACACACAAACAAACAAAAAACAAAACCAGCATACTGGATCTGAGTTGGTTTGAGGTTTGCTGGTCTACTCTTCTCTAAAAACAATGGCAAATAGCGACGGCCCAAGATGCTTATGGGAAAATAAAAAATAGTAATGTGGTGCCATTTGTTATCCTAGGGAATTTTCCACAGAAGAAAGAAGTTACAGTTCTTCTTGGTATGTAGGAAATGCTCTAAAAATAAAGAGAAATAAAGCATTGAAAAGATAAGATTCAGGAAAGGAAACTCAGTCAGTTTGAAAATGACTCTCAATGATGTGCTTCTTTTTCTTTCTTTTCTTTTGGTCTTTTGAGACAGTGTCTCCCTGTGGCCCCAGTTGGCCTGGAACTCACTATGTAGACCAGGCTAACCTAGATCTCACAAAGATCTGCCTGCCTCTGCTTCCCAAGTGTTGGGACTAAAGGTGTGAGCCACCATGTCTGGACACATGCTTCTATTTTTAAAAAAGTCTTAACTTCATTTGAGAGAAATGAAAACTTGGGAGTTGGAACAAAGAGTACCTCCCATCTCCTTGGTTTCAGAGCAGAAAAGTCACAGAATAGAAATTTAAAACAATCTAAGCATGACTGGAGACAAACTAGATAACCACTCTATTCTATTTACCAACACTTGTTATGACAAACTGGCCACACCTATGCTTTTGGATCAAGAGCTTGGAATTCTCTGATCTCAAATGCTTGTGATGCATGTTACCACTGCCTGTTTGTCCTGTGAAGGAAGACAGGACAATGGGAGGGAAAGGAAATGGGGGGAAGAGAGGGAAGAAGGAAGGGAAGGATAAGTAAACACAGAAAATCATTTTTACCTCCAAATAGGCTAGGGTAACTCTGGAACTCTGTAAAACGACACATAGTACTGACACAGCCGAGCTGGGGATAGGGTCTATAAAAGCTACAAACTGTATAAATGAAGCATTCCTCTTATGACAGCAGGAACTTCCTTGATGTACGTGTTTTCATTGTCATTAACAAAACATGGCTGGGAGAAAACAATCACCAGTACCTGGGGCAGGAAGCACACACCAGCCATAGGAGCTATGTATGTGCCTGCAGCCTCAGAGATCTCAGAACAGACTGTGTTCTTTTCTCCAAGCCTACCTCTTGCTAAGTGTTGCAACATTCTCTGCCAAAACTGGCTGGTCCTTCATATTGGAGATTTCAGGACTCTGTGCTCCCCCCTACAGCATCTGCTGTAATCTCAAATCAAGATTCATCTAAAGTCTGGTACAAAACTTAGACCACAAATCCTTTCCAATAGACAATAGTGCAATGTAGGTTGTGTTCCTTGCCATTAAGTTTGGGGCCCTTGATTTTCTGATAATGGAGACAGCTGTGTTGGTGACTCAAGATCTTGGCTGGTCTCTTTCAGTGATGCCCTAAATGAAACCAGGGTAAAAATTACACAACAGAGAAAATACTTTTTTCAAATTCAGCTTTGAAAAACTTAAGTGTGAAAAAAAAGATCGATGGGGTCACCCCAAAGGGGAAAATGCACTGTCTGTGGCCTTAGCTATGTTCTGTTGTTGACATGACTATAGCTGCAAGCTGCCACATGCTGCTTCCTTCTACTACCAGAGCCAGGCAACCCATCTGATTTACCGAATAGAGCTCATTCAGGACCTTCATCAAATCATCTTGGAGCTGCTGACCAACTTCTTTACTCTGTAAAGAAAGAAGAATGAAGGTTAATTGAAAAACAGGGGTGATAGGAGGGAACAACAGGCTCTGTAAATGACACAGACTCAATTAAGACCCATTATTTAACCTTGTAAATCAGATAACCACTTGGATCAGTCCCAATTATGGTCAGATTACTCAAAGAGTTTTAATGAAATGAAATGAAATGTGCCCTTTCTATAGCCAAGTACAGGCAATCATGTGGAAGGAAAATGGATTAAAGCCTTTGATATTTAATTGGTCCCAAAGGCAGGCCTAAGAGCCATATCCTACCTAACAATTGTTAGATGCAACATGCTTTTTCAGATATCTGTAGGCAAACATTCCAGAAGATGACAAAGGAAAGATGTAAAATAGGATGAGACAAGAAAAAGTATATAAACATTCAAGGACTTTAAAAACCCTGATGGAACAGAAAACTCCAAGCAGGAAGGAATTATACTTCTTACTAGCTTCATTTCTATCCCAGACTCCCAAGGCAGTGGTTCCTTAATAATGCCTGCTTGTAACATTAGCCAATGTTACCTAAATGATAATATATGCTGGGAGGAATTTCTAACTGGTCAATCCTGAGTGGCAGCATCTCTTAGATCCCTTGCTGCTGCTACCCTGGGTTGGTATCTAACCACAAAGAAAGGTAGAAACAGAAGCATGAGGAAGCAGAAAAGAAATGTTGTATACCTAATGTTCCAAGCCAAGCCCAAAAGGACAGAGGATAAAACTGATTGGTATCACTGGGTTATTGTCCTTCAAAACCAAAAGTTCAGACACCAACAAAACCCTAGCACACTTCTATATTTACTTTTGACAATATTGGAAACTTAACATCAGGGCTTGTGAGTGCTAGGCAAGCACTGTACTACTGAGCTGCATTCCTAGTTCCTAAAGGACACCAGCATAGCTCAGCTCCCAGGAAGTCTCCTCTCACTCCGAAATGTGGTCATACTAATAAACACTGCAGAAAATCTCAGAGTTACTTTAATTCCTACCACAAAGAAAATCTAGCTATTGTTACATGTATTTCTTTTTTCTTTCTTTTAAAAACAGTGTTATATAGCTCAGGCTGTCCTTGAACTCTCAATAATTCTGCCTCTGGCTCCCAAGTGTTGGAATTACAAGCATGTGTCACACTGTCCAGGTGTTACATATATGTTCTAGTTTCCCGCTTTGATTTTCATTTTTTACAAAGTTATGATTATATTATAAACACTATCTGGAAATGTATCCACTTAAATGTGTATGTTGTGAACATTCCCCATGTATTATTCCTCTATAATTTTATAATACTTTATACTGACATGATTCCTAATTTTGGGCATTTATTTACTTTGCTTCTAAGGCTTTGGGATAAAAAAAAGTTGTAGTAAATTGTTTTATACATATTCTATGTATATACCTTAAGCTATTTTCTAGAGTAACATGACTGTGTTAAAGAATACTCATTTATAGCATTAGATTACCATTGAGAAAAATTGGCCAATTAAAAATGCTGCCTAGAACATGAGGCTGCAGAGTGCTTATCCCTGAATAGGACATGTATATCAAACTTCTGTCTCCCAAGGCTCAGGGATCATTGTGGAAGAAGGGGTGGAAAGATTTTAAGAGCCAGAGGTGGCAGATGACCATAAGGAAACAGTTTTCCAGAGAGCTAGCCAGTTACTCATATGAACTCACAGCAATGGTGACAGCATGCAGAAGTCCCAAGTAAGCTCAAACCAGAAAAAAAATCCCAGGATAGATATGAGGAAGTGGGTAAGAAGCTCCAACCCTGCCTACAACAATCACTGGCAATTGGGAGGAACAGAGGACATCTCTTTCAAGCATGGGACTCTTGGTAGGTTAACCAGGTCCTAGTAAATGGACCTACACTGAAGGACATCTGAAGACACAAATTAGACTCTATAGACCTTATTTTAAACACACACACACACACACACACACACGTGCGTGTACATTAACTTGGGTCAGGGGGGCAATGAGAGGTGAGGATAAGGGTGGACGTGGATACACACACACACACACACACACACACACACACGTGCGTGTACATTAACTTGGGTCAGGGGGGCAATGAGAGGTGAGGATAAGGGTGGACGTGGATACACACACACACACACACACACACACACACACGTGCGTGTACATTAACTTGGGTCAGGGGGGCAATGAGAGGTGAGGATAAGGGTGGACGTGGATACACACACACACACACACACACACACACACACGTGCGTGTACATTAACTTGGGTCAGGGGGGCAATGAGAGGTGAGGATAAGGGTGGACGTGGATACACACACACACACACACACACACACACACACGTGCGTGTACATTAACTTGGGTCAGGGGGGCAATGAGAGGTGAGGATAAGGGTGGACGTGGATACACACACACACACACACACACACACACACACGTGCGTGTACATTAACTTGGGTCAGGGGGGCAATGAGAGGTGAGGATAAGGGTGGACGTGGATACACACACACACACACACACACACACACACACGTGCGTGTACATTAACTTGGGTCAGGGGGGCAATGAGAGGTGAGGATAAGGGTGGACGTGGATACACACACACACACACACACACACACACACACGTGCGTGTACATTAACTTGGGTCAGGGGGGCAATGAGAGGTGAGGATAAGGGTGGACGTGGATACACACACACACACACACACACACACACACACGTGCGTGTACATTAACTTGGGTCAGGGGGGCAATGAGAGGTGAGGATAAGGGTGGACGTGGATACACACACACACACACACACACACACACACACGTGCGTGTACATTAACTTGGGTCAGGGGGGCAATGAGAGGTGAGGATAAGGGTGGACGTGGATACACACACACACACACACACACACACACACACGTGCGTGTACATTAACTTGGGTCAGGGGGGCAATGAGAGGTGAGGATAAGGGTGGACGTGGATACACACACACACACACACACACACACACACACGTGCGTGTACATTAACTTGGGTCAGGGGGGCAATGAGAGGTGAGGATAAGGGTGGACGTGGATACACACACACACACACACACACACACACACACGTGCGTGTACATTAACTTGGGTCAGGGGGGCAATGAGAGGTGAGGATAAGGGTGGACGTGGATACACACACACACACACACACACACACACACACGTGCGTGTACATTAACTTGGGTCAGGGGGGCAATGAGAGGTGAGGATAAGGGTGGACGTGGATACACACACACACACACACACACACACACACACGTGCGTGTACATTAACTTGGGTCAGGGGGGCAATGAGAGGTGAGGATAAGGGTGGACGTGGATACACACACACACACACACACACACACACACACGTGCGAGTACATTAACTTGGGTCAGGGGGGCAATGAGAGGTGAGGATAAGGGTGGACGTGGATACACACACACACACACACACACACACACACACACACACATCCCCCAAGAGTACATTAACTTAGGTCGGGGAGGGGCAATGGGAGGTGAAGGTAAGAGCGGGGATCTAAATAACAAATTATATTGTATGAAAACGGAATACATTTAAAAAAATACTGCCATAGGCCTATAAAAATGTTCATTTTCTTTTTCCTAATTTAAAAATATGATGTGAGCTCTTATTTTTGTAATTCGCAATCTTCTGGAACAATTTGCATGAGTCTGTTGTCTCTATCATATAGGCTCTGGGGATCAAATTCAAGTTGCCAGGTTTAGCCGCAAGGCCTTTACCCACTAAGTCATCTTGCCAGCCAAAGCTTGAACACTTAAAAAAACTCTGTTTTGCTACTTTACTATTAAAGTGTTCTTTGCCCACTCTTTCGTATTAGGATATTCATTATGGAATAAATTGCTATGTGTTTCTACTTGGTAATTTAAGGAAAAGGGATGAAAGGAACCCTAAATTAGCAATCACAAAAGCTGCTTCTAGTCTCAGTTTTCTATCACTTGCTACATAAGTTACTTTGCTTTTTCCAGTGACAAAATACCCGACAAGAAGCAATTTAAGAAAGGCAGAGTTTATTTTAGTTTACAGTTCAAGAAGACACATTCCACACTGGCAAAAAAGGTATGGTGGGGCTGGAGAGATGGCTCAGTGGTTAAGAGCACTGACTGCTCTTGCAGAGGACCCAGGTTCTATCTATTCCCAGCACCCACATGCTGGCTACGAACGGTCGTTGACCTAGGGGAATCCGAAGCCCTCTCTGACCTCTGTGGCATTGCACGTCACAGATGAACTCACGTACATGCAGGCAATACACTCACACATAACATAAAAATAATAAATATTTTTTTTTAAAAGGCACAGTGGCGACTCCCATCCTCAGACCTCTTGGGGTAAGTCTATAGTGCAGGCCTCCGCGCTTTGACAACCCAAGCCACATTCACCCTTCCATCTCCCCCGCTGTTCTCTACCCCTAGTTTGGGCCCTGCGCCATTCCTAGTCTTGGGGCCCCAGACACCTGGGGAACCAAATCGGCTGCCTGATCCTTTTCACCCAGAACAACTTAGTCCCTTTCTTGGGACCCAGGAGCACCGCTTCTGGACCTGGACCCGGCCTCACCTCTCTCTGCTTCCCGGGACCTGCACCACTGGCTAACTCTCCTAGCCTGCACTCCCATCCTCAAACCTCTTGAGGTAAGTCTATAGGGCAGCCCTCTGCACTTTGACTCCCCAAGCAACATTCACCCTTCCATCTCCCGCGCTGTTCTCTACCCTTAGTTTGGGCCCTGCGCCATTCCTAGTCTTGGGGCCCCAGACACCTGGGAAACCAATACTGCTTCCTGATCTTTTTCACCCAGACCAACTTAGTGCCTTCCCTGGGCCCTAGGAGCACTGCTTCTGGACCTGGCCCCGCCCTCACCTCCCTTTACTTCCCTGATCCTGCAACACCCGCTAGCCTCTTTCTGGGGCTGACAGCCTCTTTCTGGGG
>NW_008359589.1:804044-804616 GCF_000622305.1 Nannospalax galili
GCCAAGGAGACCCCACCAGATGGACTTGAGCCAGTGTCCAGTCTATAAAGAGGAGGGTCAACATGGAGGAATCATTTCCTCCATGCTTCCAAGAGAAGCCAACAATGGTCGAGCAGGACCTTTGACTTATCTTCACATAGATGGAACTGGTAAAAGAAAGGAGCCAGGGGCTCCTCCCAACCCCATGGGACCCCTGAGGAACAAATCCTCTAACGACCTCATGAGTAAAAACAAATCAGTTTTTCTGGTCCAATTGTATGTCCTTAAACTCCCAAAAGGGAAGTATAACCAAAGATTAAAGGGGCCAATATAATTTCATAAGAGCATACATATATATATAGCTAAAAGTTACTTGACAAACAGCAAAGCCAGACAGGCAATACCTTCAGTCGAGTTGTTGGCCAGGATGGATAAAGGCTCTTCCAGACAGTACCAAGATACTACTGGAATAATGAACAGCAGACCCTAATTCTATCCAAAGGAATATTGACAATAGATTTCCGTAGATGAGGAATAGCTGGACCTCCTGGATCACGGACCTCTGGCTGACTAGATTTACCAGAAGGGCAGAT
>NW_008359589.1:805236-827056 GCF_000622305.1 Nannospalax galili
AAACTGGGGAAGCTGGCAAGTCCGGGAACAAAGAATGAAGAGGAACTGGGGCAGGGCTATAAAACTTCAAGGTTTGCCCCCAGTGTCCCACTGCCTCCGGCAAGCCTCCACCTTCTAAAGGTTCTACAACCTTCCCAAGCAGTGCCACCAGCTGGGGACCAAGTGTTCAAGAACATGAGTGTGTGAGGGACATTTCATATTCAAATACCACCTGCCATAATTTGCCCACTCTAGCTCATTCCTCTGGGCCTCTTTTCTCTTCCACAAAATGAAAGGCTTCAGCTAAAACATTCTTACAGTCTTTCCCCCTTACCAAAGACTGAATCTTTGAAACTGCTAGAGGAACACACAGGGAGAACACTTCAAGACACAGGCATTGGCAAGGACTTTGAAAGGACTGCAATAGCACAGGCAAAAATCTCAAGAATCGAGAAACTGGATTACATGAAGTTCAAAGGTTTTTGCATGGCAAAGGAAACAATTACAGAGTGAAGAGAATGGGAGAAAAATCTGCCAAGTACGAATCTGATCATCTAGACTCTATAAAGAACTTAAAAAATTAAACACCCAAAAGCCCAAATTATCCAATCAAAAATGAGTGAATAAACTGAGCAGACAACTCTTAAAATATTCAAGATCCTTAACCATCAGAGAAATCCAAATTTAAAATGCTTTTAGATTCTAGCTTACCCAAGTCAAAATGGTTGTCATTAAGAAAACAAATAACAACAAATGCTAGTGGAATATAAATTATGCAGCTACTATAGAAACAAATATGGAGGTTTCTCAAAAAAAAAACCTGAAAACAGAGTAATCATATGACCAACACAGTCACACCAATCTTGGAAATGTATACCTAAAGAACTCTAAGCTAGTGTACTAGACACATATACATCCATATTTCATGCTGCACTATTCACAACAGCTAGGAAATGGAACCCGCCTTGTAGATGAATGGATAAAGAAAACGTGGTACATATATACACAATAGAATTTTATGTAGTCATAAAGAAATGTAAAACTATGAGTTTTTCAGGAAAATGAATGCAATTGAAAATCACTACGGTATGAAATATGTCAGACTCAGAAAGCCAAGTTAGTTCTCTTATGTAGAACCTAAATTTAAAATTTGTGTGTGTGTGTGTGTGTGTGTGTGTGAGAGAGAGAGAGAGTTCATTTTTCCTGTAATGATATAATGAGAGACCAAGTTTTCATTGTTTTTCTTTCTTTTTTCTTTCTCTTTCTTTCTTTTACTAAAATTAAGTATAAATATAAAATGTGTGCGTGTGTGTGTGTGTGTGTGTGAGAGAGAGAGAGAGAGAGAGAGAGAGAGAGAGAGAGAGAGAGAGAATGTAGGTCATGAAACTAGAAACAGGATTATGAAAGGTGAGGGAGAGACTTTAAGGGAGGTGTGAAATGGTGTAACTGGAATACATGTAATAAAAAAACAAAAGCTGGTGTTAACTGGGGGAAGAAAAGAAGTCAGCTGGAGAGCAGAGACAAGGGTGTAAGAAACATTAAATACTGGGCTTTTCTTTCAAACTCTGTAAAACTTGGAACTTGGTTTATGACAAGGAATTTCAACCTTTTAATCTCACTACACCCTGTAAGACTTTTAAGAGAAGGCCCTGATGCTCTTTTCCCCCTACATCAATTCTTTTTTCAAATTAGTCCACTGGGAAAGACCGTGAGGCCTGATCCCAGCCAATGGGAAAAATACACAGTACTCTTCATTAGGGATAAAAGCCTATCAAGCTTCCGGGTTCTGTGTGCTTGTTCAATCTGGATGACCACCCTTTTGCAAAAGTAAAATTTGCCTTGCTGAATTACTTTCACTTTGTCTGTGGGTTCTTTGTGTGGTATTAATGGGATCCTCGGACCTCAGATTTTATTAATAATTTGGGGGCTCATCCAGGATTCTAATTCCATCTAGGAAGAATTCTAGAAACTTAACTTTGGGAAGACATGTCCCAGTGCCTCACTGCAGTGGCCCCAAAGCTTGGGCATTTGGAACTCACTGGACGGGTAATGATCCCAAGACAGGAAAGTTTCTTGGCAATGTAGGGGAAGAGCCCAAGCAAGCAACCTGAGACCAGGCAACCCTGTGTACAGACCAAGGCAAGAAAGTTATGTGGATGACAAAGAATGGCAAAGTACTGCCTTAGTGGTTGGGGCATTCTGGAGGTGAGTGGAACCCTGATTCATAGTTCCTTCAAGGAAATTGGTTAGAGATGGGCAAAGTGGTAGACTTCTATGCAAGAAACCTGCTCCTTAGAGATGGGAGGGTTGAGCTTCTAACAGAGTTTCAACTTAGATGCAAGAAACCTCCTCCTTAGGGATAGGGCCTTGAGCTTTTAGGGACCAGAATGGGAAATAATTAGGCCAAACTGCGCTTGGGTGGGCTGGGGGTGCAGTAAGAAAGAAAAGAAACAGATTCCCAAGACACTGGAGACATTAATTCTTCTGGCTGGCCCAGAGGTCTTCCCACTCCTTTCAAAATATCCCTTCTTATGCCAGTTAAGGAAAATAATTTTATTTTCAATACTGCAAAAGAGACATTCAAAATCTCTATTTCCCTCTGACTCCCCAGGAGAAAGTCCAGATTTTATTTCCTCTCAGACAGGTGGGGAGAGGAATTGGATTTGTTCATGCCCCATTAAATAGCACTGAGGTCAGAAATCTAAAATGAGAATGTAAGTTCTTATTAGAGGTCCCCTGTGGTGCAACAGACTGATTCTTAGGGTCCCAGTTTTTCCTGGCCAAATTAAGTGTCCATCTTGAACATTCTGTTCTTAGGAGAAGGGCAGATGATGATCAGGAGGACTGCATTGGTTATCTAGGAAAAGATCTAGCAGGTGGGGGGTGGGGAGTGTCCTGGCACCAGAGGTTAAATTCCTCAACCAGGACCCCAGATGGGATAACAATAATGAAGTCCATGGGGAACATATGCAGGAGCTGGGAGATCTGACTATGAGAGGAATGAAAGAATTGGTTCCTCAATCTCAAAATATCAGTAAGGCTTTTAATATCCAACTAGGAAGGGATGAAGTTTCAGCTAGATTCTATTTTTTTTTTCATAGACTAAAGAGACAATGAGAAACCTGGAGGATTCTCTTGGCCAGGAAATGCTTAAATTACATTTTGTGACCAATAGTTGGCCAGATATTTATAAACAGTAACAAAAGATAAAAATTGGAAGAGTGCCAGGTATGGTGGTACACGCCTTTGATTCCAGCACTTAGGAGGCAGAGGCAGAGGCAGGTGGATCTCTGTGAGTTCCAGGCTGGCCTGGTCTACACAGTGAGTTCCAGGACAGCTGGGGCTACAGGAAGAGTGGTTTGATATGGTTAGGTTTGACATGGCCCTAGATCAAATGGTTCCTAGGCAGTTAATTTTCTAAATGGATAGACCCTCCACACACATTAAATCAAGATTGACTAATGTTGACATTGTTCTCTAAGTGTCTTGACTTCCAGTAAACAAGGAGGGCCATAGATTTGTCTGATCTCAGCTTAGGACCTGCTTGGCTAAAGCAAAATGGAGTCAAGGTCACGTTTAAGAGGACACCATCCCATTTCTTCCGTTTCCTCCACAAGTTCCTTTTCTAGCTACAGCGTGTATGTAGGATACAGCACTAGGAAACAGAGAAAAATACAGGGGGGGGGGGGAAGTGTACCTGGCAACATAGAGGAGATCCAGATGACATTCCTTCTCATTCACAGTTACAAACGGTGATAATAAAGATGGATTCCTCCCATAGTTTGAGACCATGAACTCCTTTCTTTACTTTCCTATTTGGAGCCTATATTATCTGAGGATACTCTAACTTAATGGGGTGCTGTTTTTTTTTTTGTTTTGTTTTGTTTTTTAAGATTACTGTTTACATTTAAGCTGTGAGATATGTGAATCCCATGGGGGAAACAGGTTCATTTTATCATGGAGCTGAGCTCACCAAGGTAGCCATGTGGCTTTGTGTCTATCTTGGTTGGTGACATCATCAACTCAGGGATAGCCACATGACTTGGCTGCTATCTTAATTAAATAAATGGTAGTGATTTTATGACATTGCTGCCATCTTGACTAAGGCAACTACATGATATAAATCAAAATGGTGACACTTACTAGTACTAGTGAGCCCTGGGGGAACATACTACCCTGTGATTTCCCTGCAGCATAGGCATTTAGTCATGTGCCAATCTTCTTACAATTTTTTCATTTGGGTTTCACCTTGAATTCTTGGTGGCATCACAGAGATAGGAAACCCAGAGATTCCAACACAGTCCTTATTGCCAGGTGATGAGGTCAATGAATTTTTATGTCAGACTAAGGAGGTAACAGCAGATCTCCAGTATGGAATTTTGAATTTTGACATTGTTTTGACCTGTTTCTAAAGGGTAATATTTTGGGTTTTTACTTCTTATAGGTATATTTACTGGTTTCTAAAAGTGACTATTTAAAATTTTTATATGGTTTTACATGATACTTACTGGCTTTTAAAGAGGATTATTTTGAATTTTGACATCTTTTTGTATGCTATTTACTGGTTTGGAAAATGAAGAGGTGTTAGGGGCTCTATGCTAACCTCTTTAGTAATCATGATGGGAGTCCTAATCCTGTATTATACCGTGTGTGAGGTATCTAACTCAGGCTTATTGAATCAAGCTATTACCAAATCAATGTCCCCTCCCTACTGCGGTTTCTTATTCCAAGATATAACAGAAAAACTAATGCCTTAATGAGTTTGAAGAAAAATGTTTTAAAAAAGATGTGTAAGAAACATTAAATATTAATCTTTTCTTTCAAACCTTGTAAAATTTGGAACTTGGTTTATAACAAGGAATTCTAATTCTTTAATCCCACCATACTCTGTAAGACTTTTAAGGGAAGGTCCTGATGCATTCCTGAACCTGACAGCCTGGGGCAGTGAAACTATTCTCCCTTTGTATTGATTGGGAAAGACTGTAAGGTTGGACTCCAGCTAATGGGGAAAAGACACAGTACTCTTGCAAAAGCCTACCAAGCTCCAGGGTCCTGCGTGCTTGCTTGATCTGAATGACCACGCATCATACCCTTTTGCAAAAGTAGAATCTGCCTTGCTGAGTTACTTTTGCTTTGTCTGCGGGTTCTTCGTGTGTTATTGTTGGGGGGGGTCCCTTGGACCTTGGATTTTTATTTCTAATACCAGGATGAAACTTATTACTTTAAAATATTAATTTAAAAATTAACACTTTTTCAACCTCTACCATTCTATGGTTCTACATGATGTTTTGCCTAGCTCCTTACATCCATATTAGTGCCAAACACCAACCCTTCACTGTACAGTTGGTTGGCTGACTTCAGACCAGGGTAAATAACAATGGACAAGTTCTCTTCAAGACCCAGATGATCTGTAAAATGAGAGCTTTGGAGATATCTTGCAAGTCTTAGATTTGTCATTTCCAATGTCTGTTACCCAATGGCCTCAACTGCTGGGAGAAGTCATAAGAAAGAGTGCCTTTTATCTACAACTTCATATCCTAGCCTCTCCCATGGTGAAGAAAGCTGAGCTCCACAGAAGCAACAGAGGACCAAGGAGATGTAGGAAGGAGAACTGACTTACCATCAGCCTCAGAGTCAACAAGGTCAGGACATGACCATGAGCATCACTATCAACTGCCTGCTGCCCCCATCTCTAGAACAGATCCCCTTGTTAACCTCCTAGCCTTTTCACCCCATTCTTATGTTTAAATGGCAAACATTAAAGGAGAGCGCTCCTGATCATCTGTCCTGTTGCTTAGCCTTGACTTAAATAAACTAGTAGTAGTCCTGGAGTGGGAAGAGGAAGGGAGGGGGAGAGGAGGGAAAGTGTAACCAATAAAATAGCAATTAAGACAGGCAGATGCTTCCTTTTGTGTTCTGATTAGTGGGGAGGACCAATGAACTACTATCCCTGTTTATTTGAACAGGCTGCTGAAGCAATCAGGTTTACCACTCCCTCTGGCTAGGTTGGGCTGGGCTGAGTTAGGAACACATATGTAGCTAGTTCAGTTAAAAATTACAATCAAAGCTCATAGCAAACAGGAGCAATTTTGAAGCAGAAGAGAGGGCAGGAACTGGCCAGTGTCTCTCTTCACACAGATGATAAAAGGTCACCTGTTCTCTATTTCAGAAACTTTAACTGTAAGCTTTTACGAGGAAAGCATGACCACAGGAAGTGCTTCTGGGCAGAGCAGATTGCCACCGAGGGGTTAATGGAGCAGGGAAGCTGCAAGGGTCCCCACCTCCCCCCCACCCAAAGACAAGGAGCACATTTATTCCTAGGAACAACAAACCTGATGAGGCCAAGTACATGACAGTGAGCGATGCAGAGCCCTTCCCTTCTCTATACAGAAGCAAAGAGGTTTCTAGGCAGGAAAGAAAAGAAATTTACAGTGCAGTCTTTATGTACTAACACACTGTCTACATCTCTTTTCTTTAACATTTCTTGGAAGAGAATGAATCATCTAAACATTATAGGAAACCAATTAAAAGTTGGGGGCGGTTAACTTTGGGCAAAGCTTCTCTCTTAATGTTTGCATAGCAATCTTTGTCTTGAAAAAAAATAAGATAGCTAAATTTAGAATAGAGATGTGGCTCAATTAATAATGGAATAGGAAGTGTATTTGGAGCTAAGGCCTGAATCTTTTATTTTGGAAATTTACCATACAACCTTTTGGTCTGCTTGTTTCATTGGGGCCACTATTCTGCTTGCTTCAAAGGCAGCACTGATCAGAAGACAATGAATGGCAACAGCTCCTTCCAGCTGTGTGCTTACAAAACAGGTAAGAATGCTTGTTTTTCTAATAGATAAGGAATGGACAACAAAACTGAAACACATAGTTTCATCTCCCCACAATGTTCCAAAGCCTCCTTGCTCAGAAAGAACAAGGCATCAGAACTGTATGGTCTGCACTGCTTGGACAGTAGGCTGGTTATTTTGTACCTTCTTAAACAATACATGTCCTGAGTATCAATGGGTTTGTCTGTCAAGTTTTTTTTTCCCAACAAACATCAGTTATGAAAGGGTTTTAAATGAGCTCATCAGAGGAATCATCTATTATCGAATTATCTAGTTATTCAGACCAGCATACTGTATTCTGGATATCTATACTACAAACCTTTATTATTTGACAGACACAAAATTTCTCCATATTTCTATACAAGAATTAAAAACACAACACAACACAACAAAACAGAGGAAGATATGTCTCTGTCATGTGGTAAGAGCTAATTTCAGCTGGTCCCAAGGCTGAGGTTATCAGCAACTAGAAACAGTAGGTTCATTTAGTTCTGTGATAATCAGCCTGTGTCAGCAGTTTTCCAAAAAAGAATCCAATTTTCAAGTGCACAGATCTCCATCAGTGTAAGCATCTTCTCCTCACCGAAATATACTTCAAAAGACAACTCTGTGTGTGTGTGTGTATGTGAGAGAGAGAAAGAGAGAGAGAGAGAGAGAGAGAGAGAGAGAGAGAAGGCCCATAAGTTCTAGCTTAATTAAATCGGTATTTCCAGATTTTAGAGGGATATAAGCCTATTAAGCTCTGCAGCAAGAGATGTGCCACTAAATCCAGGGTGAAGGTTTCAGGGGCACTCTAACTGCTTCAAAGAGGCTAAGTTCCTGAGCTGGCACTTTGCCTAAAATTCATAGAATGGTTAGGGCTTAAAGGAGTGGCTATTAGGCAGTAGGGCTGATTCTAGGTGACAGTGAACACTGACTGGCCTCTCCCATCCACCCCAAGTCAACAAAATGGTAGTGTGATATAGGGATATGGCTGTAGGGGTGCAGAGAGTGGTGATCCAGCAGGTTGGAACTGAGAAATGACTTCTAATTTTCCCTTAACCATATTTTCTTGCCTGTATGTAAGAAGGGTTTCTCTAGTTCACTCACTGTTTAGGAAACCAACAATGGCTCTAGGAAGGTTGAGCTCTAGCTAGGACCAAGATCATACAATATACAAATACAGTGCTAGGAATGTGGTTCAGTAGTAGAGGGATTGCTTAGTAGCACAATGCCTTGGTATTGGTCCTCCAGCATGACAAATGATAACAATAATAACAATGCAGTACGAAAATGTTGGCTTGGAGTTGTTACCTGATGGACACTGGGAGTGTTTTGACATTCTGAGTATGTGTAGACAAGGATGTTCAGTTTTTAAATTGTAATCCAGTATGCCTATAATGAAACAACTTATGTGTGGTGCCTTCTTGCATTTACTGTTCATTTCTACTTTTTAAATGTTGGTCATAATTCACTAAATTAAAAAACTCCAAAGGCAAATATTTATAGAACATCTATTATATGTCAGACACTTGAGTCTTGAATATAAACAATTTAAAAGTTCATAATCCAATGAGAAACAAATATTAATTTAATGTCTAAGCCTATCAGAATATAATTCCATTTCAAAGGTGTTACTAGAAATAAAATAATCTTTTGAGGATCATTTTCCCCCTAACTTAGTCCAGCTCACCAGACACAGGAATCTGGTGTTTCTGTTTTGTTTTTTGTTTCTATTTTATCAGAGTCAAAAACTTTTGGCTTAGACAGGTCACAGACCATAGGGGAAAACCTACTACTATGTGGGAGACAAGCTTGAGCCTAGGGTGATATTGTAACTGTCAGGGTCATGTGGTTTCCAGGAATCCAGGCTCTGTAATCTGAAACCCAGTATGCTAATGAGGCACCCTACCCTCTATTCTGTGATAGGGCGTTAAGTCTGTTATGCTAATAGGATGATGCTAATAAGGTATCCTACTTGCTGTACTGTGATAGGATGCTAAACTTGTTATGCTAATGAGGTATCCTACTTGCTGTGCTGTGATTGGACCACTATCCCTATATAAGCTTGTGCTTTCCTGCAATAAAACAGACCTGTGTCACTGAACCTGGTCTCCTGCCTCTGAATGCGGCTCTGCTGACATAGTCTCCTCACCAGCCCTGGGGTCCGGGACCGGGCAGAAGTGGTGACAACAGGAGGCAGCGCAGGGCAAGCAGAAGAGCTGCCTCAGCCCAGGGCAGGCAAAAGAGCAGCCTCAGCCCAGGGTGAGTGGAGGAGCAGCCTTGACGCCTGTGGGAACGAAGGAGCGGCACCCATGAGAACGGAGGAGCAGCCACCGCTGGCAGTGACCACACTACTATTATTCTGCTAAACAGACATTGTATTAAACTGACTCCTAATGACTTACTATTATATCCATAAATTAGTGCATCTCTCAACTCTCACAGAGAAGTGTTTTCTTACAGCAGATGGTGATGAATTAACAAAGACCCACAACTGCAATGTGCAAAGAATAACAAACTGTAAAGTGCTCAGCATAAAAGGGACACCTATATCATATCTTCTCCCAAGGCTCAGGGATCATTTTAGAAGGGGGGTGGGAAGACTTTAAGAGAAAAGAGGTGTTAGTACAAGGAAATTGCATTGTCTGAACAACACAGGTCAGTTGCATATATGAACCCACAGTGCTTCTGACAGCATGCATAAGACCTACTCAAGCCCAAGCCAAACAAAAACCCAATATGGAGGGGGAGGTGGGTAAGAAACTTCAGTCCTAGCTGAGTAACTATTGGCAATTGATAGATGCTGGCAGAGGAAGAGTCAGTTTTCTCTCTAAGTGTGTGACACCTGGTAAGTGGACCACTCTGAGGGATGGACCCACACCCAAGAGCATTTGGGGACACAAATTAGACTTGATAGGGCTTAAGAAAATAAAGGACATGTATTTCAGGTTTTAATGACAGACTCCCAAAGCTTATACTGGTTATTTAAAAAATAATTTTTTTTGGAATCCCTTCAATATGTAAACACCATAAAAATTAATTTTACTCAGAAATAAATTCTCCCAGAGACAAAAGTCATATTATATAAAAAAAGCTAGAAACTGATGTAGCATAAGTCAACACTCATTTCAGAAACCTGTTGAATTATCTAAAAAACTTAATATTCAAAAATTCCCAAAGTCACTAAAATATAAAACCACTGAAAACAAGTGGAGGAAGATTTTTTTGAGAAGCTGGCACTTGCATCTTGAATACACACTACTGTTCTTTATTTTGTTGCTTGTGTGTGTGTGTGTGTGTGTGTGTGTGTGTGTGTAGATAGGTTCTCATGTAGCCCAGATATAGGCAAAGATGATCTTAAATTCCTGATCCCTCTTGTCTTCACCACCCAAGTGCTGGGGTGACAGGCCTGTATCACTCACTATACCCTGCACTGCTGTCCTTTTCGTAAGCTTCTCTGTATCTGTCTTTCTGTGTCTTTCTCTCAATGACTTTGCCTAAATTTATACTAAGATCTTCTTTAAAATAAACTCCAAAAAGCAAAGAACAAAATGAAACAAATAAACAAAACAAAGGGCAGATGTAGACTATAACTTTCTAGTATCTTTCTGTCCTCCATGGTTCCATGATGCCAAGACCACTGATTTGTACACAGTAGCCATAACACAATCAGTAGCTGAACCAATTAAATAAAAGTTTAGAATAGACTTAAACACTATGCTTTCATGTAGTTTTAAATCTTTTTTGAAAATGTAGCTGAGGTTAGCTTCAAACTCATGATTCTCTTGCTTCCACCTATTCAGCAGATCCTACTGGTGTGTGCCACAACAGGCTCATGTAGATTACTAAAAGTAGAAATGGCATCACGAGAGGTTACCCACAAAAACTTCCTTTGGTTAAAATTCACAGATAAACTCAAAAAGTTGAAATGATCTTTTCAGGGTCTAGGAGCACAGTAGAGTGTAAACTATGCAGGACCTGATGCTATGGTGTAGCTCAATGGTACAACACTTGGTTTGCATGTGCTAGGCCCTTGGTTTGATCCCTAGTACCCTAAACAAGAAAAGAAAAACAAACAAAAAGCCCAAAAAATAGTGCAGGCTCTGGAGCAGCATTGTAGTCCTGATTCTATTCCCCAACTGTAGAACTTCAGGTAAATAATTTAAGCATTTGATGTCTCAGTTTCTACATCTATAAAACAGAGTAATAGTAACACTATTATTATAGAACAAAGCCTATATTAGGACAGTCTATGTAAAGTGCTTAAAACACTTTATCACCTAGTATGTTCAACAAATGTTAGCTAATATACCTACTTGAATACTCTTTCCATTCAAATTATGCTGTTTCCTTGTGTACTCTCAAACATGTCAATGATCATGACATGTTGGAATGTGGACACCCGTAGACCCTTCTCTTCAAGGTAAGACTGAATTTTTTTCCGATGAGGACTCTACTGACCAATGAAGAGGAAGGCCTTTGTTTTCTCATAAGCCTACTGCTGGACAATCTACTTTCCTTTCCAGTTTCCACAAAAACTAAAGTAACAATGACTTTTAAAAAAAATAAAGACAGGCTTGGTGGTGCATGCCTTTAGTCCCAACACTTGGGAGGCAGAGGCAGGCAGATCTCTGTGAGATGGAGGCCAGCCTGGTTTACATAGCGAGTGCCAGGTCAGCTGGGGCTACAGGGAGACCCAGTCTCAAAAAGACCAATAAATTAATAAAAATAAATAAAACATAGGTAGTTTTGAGCTAGGCATGGTGGCACAGTCAACCTTGACCATCAACTTGACCAGCTGTGAGGGCATTTCTAGACATGATTAGGTCACAAGGACTCTAATTGTACCTACTCTTACTTAATCCACTGATAGGTTAAATCTGAATGGAGTACTGGGATGTAGGAAACTGGGAGGTGAGGCCTTGTTAGAAGAAGTGGATCATTGCAGGCCTGGCTTTGAGAATTGTATTACTGCCCTAGTCCCTTCCTTTTACTCCTCTTTACTCCAGGGCTACCATGCCCTTCCTCCATGATATTTCTGTCTAGCCAAGGGCCTACAAGCCACAAGCCAGCCAACTTGAAAACTGAAACCTCCAAAATCATGAGCCAAAATAAATCTTAAGTTCATTTTCTCAGGTATTCTGCATAGTAATGCAATGTGTGACTAACATACATTTAACCACAGTATTAGGAGGATAAAGGTCAGTCTGGCAGCTACGTGGCACATTTCAGATCAGTCCATGTTGCACAATGAGATCATGTCTCAAAACAACAACAACAACAACAACAAAAACCTTTAGCAACAACAGCAACAAGATTTTTTAAAAACTTGATCTACAAATACAAGAAAATGGAAATTAAATGTGCAAAGGTAGCTCAACACTACCCAGGTCTGAGAATACCAAGACTGCTGACCAACAAACCCCAGTTTAATGAAATCCAGGACATCTCTCTTCAAGGGCTATTTGCGTGTGTGGACATGTGTATGTTGAGACTATAAGAGAACTTTAGGTGTTCCTTCAGGTTTCATCTACATATTTTGTCTTATTTTTGAGACAGGGTCTTTCCCTGGCCCAGAACTCATCAAGTAGGGTGGGTCAGTGATCTGCCTTTCTCTGCTTCCCTATTACTGGTATTACAAGTGTGTGCTACCATGTCTGTCTGTTTGTTCATGGGTCTGGGGATTAAACTCAGGTCCTTTATGGACTGCACTATCTCCCCAACCCAAGGGCACAGCTTCTTAAACTATGAGTCATGACCCCACATGGACTCATACAGTTGAATATGGAGTAGAAGCCCTAAAATTAGACAAGAGGGCTAGGAAGATGGCTTAGTAGCTTAAGAACACTTGTCACTCTTGCAAAAGACCTGAGTTTGGTTCCCAGAATCCACATGATGGTTCACAATCATGTGCATCTCTAGTTCCAAGGGATCTGATACCATATTCTGGCCTCTGCAGGCATTTAATTCACAGGTGCAATTATATACATGCAGATAAAACATTCATACACATAAAATAAAAATAAACAAGTAAAAAAAATTTAAATTGACAACAGTAAAAGGTTCCTGGATGTGCAATGATCAAAATACATTTCAAAATAAAATGTTTAATATGTCCAATGTTTGTTAGCTCCATGTGGGTGCTAGAAATCGAAACTGGGTCCTTTGCAAGAACAGCCAGTACTCTTTAATAGCTGAGCCAACTCTCCAGCTCCAGGACATATCTTTCTAAGGGGCTGGAAAAACCATGAAGAAATGTTTGGACTATGCCATTAGAGGTCTTAAGATCTTAGAAAAAACAAGAACATGCCAAAGCAGTTGACAACAGGAAATAGTAAAAATAAAAGCAAACATTAATGAAATGGAGACTAATAGAATAATGCAAAGAATCAATCAGAGTTGGTTCTTGAAAAAAATAAACAAGATTGACAATCCCCACTTGATGAGACAGAAGATTCAAATTAATGAAATTAAGAGATGACACTGATTTGTGATTGATATTCACAGAATCATTAGGGATTACTAAGAAAGATAAATTCCTAGACGCAAATGACTTTCCAAAATTAGAGAAGAGCAATAGACAAGTTAGACAGAAGTATAAATACAGTTAATGAAATTGATGCAGTAATAAAGTCTCTTAACAAAGAGAATGCTATGACCACAAAGACTCACTGCCAAATTCTACCAAACTTTTAAAGACGAGTTAACACCAATGCTCTTTAAACAGTTCCAAAAAATAGAAAGGGTGGGAAACACTTTCAAATTTATTCTATAAAGCCAACATTACCCAGATACCAAAACCAGATGAAGACACAATAAAATGAGATAGACTAATTTTCCTAATGAACAACGACACAAAAATTCTCAATAAAATTCTGCAAACCAAATTCAAGAACACATGAAGATCATACTACGACCAAGTTTTGTTTTCATTCCAGGGATGCAGGGTTGGTTCAACATATGCAAACCATTAAGTATAATATAGTACATGAATAGATTTAAAGACAGAAGATGATCACATGATCATCTTGATCAGTACTGAAATAGGCCTTTGACAAAGTTCAACATTCCTTCATTATAAAAGCCCTGAAGAAATCAGAAAAAAAGGAACATACTAAAATATAATAAAAGCTACATTATAAACTCATAGGTAATGGTAACACAAGGAAAAACAGCATTTCTTCAAAAATCTGGAACCTAATACCTCTGCTAAGGGAAATACATAATCTTGGCAAAATTGAATCCCATTGAACTGGAACAGGGCAATGGGAGTTGAAGACAGAAAGAAACTGAAATACACCTGCTCTCTTAAGACCTCTAATGGCATTTACTACCATACCTGGCCTACATCATGTGTTTAAAAAAAATTTTTTTTTTACATTTATTTATTGTGTGTGTGTGTGCGTGCGTGTGTCATGGTGTGCATGTGGGGGTTAAAAGACAACTTGCATGAGTCAGTTCTCTCCTTCCGCCATGTTGGTTCTGAGGACTAAATTCAGGTTGTTAGGCTTAGTGGCAAGTGCCTTTACCTACTGAGACTCCCACAGGATTTATTCTTTTTTAAAATTAAATTTATTAATTTTTATGTGTATGGCTGTTTCACCTTTATGTATTTAAGTGAATCATGTGTGTGCAGTGCTGGCAAAGGCCAGAAGAGAGTGCTGGATCCCCTGGAACTGGAGTTAAGGATAATTGTTTGCCACTGTGCGAATTGTGGGAACAGAACCCGAGTTCCCTGACAAGAGCAGACTGCTCTTAACCACTGAGGCATTTCTCCAGCCCCAAGGATGTAGTCTTGACATACCAAAGTTTAATATAAATTAATATTCTACTACTTCCTTAACAACATTCCTTCCCTACCCTGACCTAGTTCTATTGTTGATTCTACTGTCCATTAACTTGATATAAAAGAGTCTTATGAAGGGTCAAGCATAGTGGCACGTACCCATAATCGCAACACTGAGGAGAGGAAGAGAGAAGGGTCCTTGGGGCTTGCTGGCCAACTAGTCTTGCTGAATTGGTGAGCTTTAGAATTAGTGGGAAATCTTGTCTTAAAAATAAGGTGGCGGGGCAAGCAAGATGGCTCAAGTGGGTAAAGGTGCCTGCCACCAAGCTTGATGGCCTGAGTTCAATCCCTGGGACCAACATGGTAGAAGGCGAGAACCAAGTCTCACAATAGAGGAAGACTACCAGTGTCAGCCTCTCACATTTAAACACAATCACAAGAATAAAGAAAACTCTTATATTGAGCCATATGGAGTGTGAGAGGGGGTTTGGGCACTTAGTTCTAGGACAGCTCTGATGCATCAAAACAGAAACAAGTTGTCAATGGCTCCTGTTTTCTTTTTTTAGCTTTTACATTTACTGATTGTGAGAGCAAGGTGGGTATGAGTGTGCAGAGATCAGAGAACTATTTGATGGAGTTGGTTCTCTTCTGGTACCCTGTGGATTTTGCAGAATGACAACAGGATTGATGGCAAGTGTCCTTCCCTGTTGAGTCATCTCACTGGTCCAGTTTCTGATTTTCTAATAAGTGGCTGTATGCGGTTAGTTTTTGCTCATGACGTCTGACCTTCTTTACATTTTTCTGTCACTACTGTCATACTGTATTCTCTCACTACCCTGTTCATAAATAACAGGCCCATACTTTCTGAAACAGGAATACTAACTTATTTTCTTTTCAGTGATGCCTTGCATGGTTCCTGAGTACTCTAAGAATAAAGTCCTAGCTCCTTAGTCTGGAATTCAAAGTTCTTTTTAGCCTTGTTTTAACTACTCTTCTCATCAACCCTGATTTAGCTGAATCATTTTATTTTTCACCCATCCTCCTGCTCTAATGTCTTGAAGCCTGTTCCTTCCATATGGAATGTCCTTCTGCTCCAGCTTTGCCTCCACACTCACAAACTATTTTTCCATTTAGTAACTACTAAAATTCTTTTCATTCACTAAAATTCCAGCTCAAATTTCACCTTGCTACTAGACATAATATAAATATAACAATGCCCATGTTGGTTGTAAGCTGAAAACACCCAAATGCTCATCAAGAACAAAATGGACAAAGAAAACGTAGTATACTCATAAAATAGAACTCAATCGTGATATAAATAAACAAGGAACTACCAGGAATAAATTTCATAAGCCTTTGCAAACCAAAGGTGGTAAGACTTCAGCTTCAACTTCTACAAAGGAGTGATAAAAAGAGTGGCTGACACGGGGTTTAGGTGGTCTCCAATGACTAATGATTTAGTCAATCATGCCTCCACAATGATGCTCCTATAAAAACTCAGCAGGATGGAATCTGAACAGCTTCAGGTTGGGAATACAAGGAGGTACAATCTTGGAAGGAGTATGCCTGGAAAGGGCATGAAATCTCTGCACTCCAAGTTTTTCCTATTTCTCTGGTTGTACTAAGTTGCAACCTTATATAACAAAATGGTATTCTGGCAGGTAAGCTGTTTTCCTGAGTTCTATGAGGTGAAATAGCAAAAAGCCAAACCTGTAGAAGGGAAGTATTACAGAAGTTTCTGCCTCATAGCCAGACTATCAGAATCACAGGTAAAAACCTGGACTTTTAATAGGCATCTGAAGGGAGGTGGGGAGTCTTATAGAACTGAACCTTAACCTTAACCTGTAAAGTATGTGCTAACTCTAGGCAGACAATATCAGATGTGAACTAAATTATAGGACACACAGTTGGGATCTTTAAAGAATTGAATAACTGTTTAGAGTAGATTAATTTTCCATGCATATGGTATCAGACTAGAAATACCAAGAGTGATGTGAGCATTAACTGTTGTCTAATCAACAGGCAATACTAAACTATGTTTAGGGGCAAATACCAAGGGGGAGTAATAATTAAAGAAAGACAAGAAGATAACTATCACAAAATTAAGGCAGCAAGAGTGATACAAAGGGCTGTGATCCAAGGCCTTTTAGGTGCTAATAAAAAGTTCAGTGCATTGACCTATGTGAGCAGTCACTTTAGAGTTTGCTTTATGATTTCTCATTTATTATATGCATTTTTACATACTTTTCTAGCTCATAAATTTCAAATTTCAAAAACTGGGAGAAAGAGTTCTATGATTAGTAATTATCTATCAGGCCACAGGAATGAAGTTTGGTTTTTTTGTTGTTTTTGTTTTTTGCTATTATACATTGGCTCATGGTCTTCACTGAACAACCAGCTGTATATGAAATTCTCTTTTACTACCGTACTATATTCTCTATCAATTATTACTTCTTCTGACTATGGGGCACTTATATCTACACTGCTTTGAAAAGAGTTACTCATGCAAATGTCCCTGCCCCCAACAACAACATGAATTTCTGAAGGCTCTGGGCTCCATTATACAATTAATAATTAATACAAATAATACTTTATTAGTCTTTAACATGTGCTAATCATTTATGGGTATAGCTTCATTTAACCATAACAACTTTTACTGCTATCTCCATTTTATAGCTGCTAAAACTTGGAAATATCAAGTAATTTATCATGAAACAGCTATTAAGCAGTAGAATTGGAATCTGAACTCGCAAACTGTTCCATGTTAGTTGTCATATATGTATTCCTGTCTTGTACAGTGCCAGTATGTAGTAATCACTGACTGAAAATGAGGTAAGAAAGGCGATAAATTTTATAGTAAGAAAGGGAAAGATAGTACAAAAGATTATTATTGATATATCAATTTACCAGACTTTTTTTAAAAAAAGATTTTTATTACTGTTAATCACGTGTATGTGTGTGTCTGAGCATGTGAGTACAGGTGTCCACAGAGGCCAAAGGCTGTGGATCTCCCTAGAGGTGGAGTAACAGGGGATTATGAGCCATCCAATGTGGGTGGGGTGCTGAGATCGAAACCAGGTCCTTGAGAAGAGCAGTACATGGTCTTAATTGCTAAGCCATCTCTACAGCTCCAATTTTCAAATTGTTAAGTATACAATGCTGAAAGGCATTCCATGTGCTGGAAGGGAAACATGTATGTAGAGCTATAAAAATAAGCTGCTAAGATAGTCTAGTTAGAGGAAAGGAATTCAAAACATCACGAGCTTTTATATATTTTTGCTGTGTTTGAATGGCTGGTGGTTCAAAGGGCACATGGCATTACTGCTTTCCTACTGGCTAGAGCAGTCATGTCAAAGCCTCAATGATGCTGGCTTTGGTCCTGGGACTTAAGAATGAATGGCATGAAGATGGTGGATAAATGACAAGGGTGGGCTCTATCTTAGGGAGGCTGCCTCTTGGTTTTGCCCTAAAGAGTTCAGGCAGCAATCTTCTTGGGGAGCTATGAGGAAAGAGAATGAAGACAGTATGCTTTTAGATGTTCCCTTAGTACCCAGAGAGAAGCAGGAGTAGAGGCAGTTCAAGTACCCATGGAAGGAAAACAAGTTATTGATCTTTTCCAACAGTAAGGGCTATGATCAAAGAACTGTTAGCCATGGTGATGACCAAAAGAAAGTAGACACAGGCCTTTTCCTGCCAGGCTGGATTATCATCTTGGAGATGAAGAATGTGGTCTTAGCTGACCTCTCCTCTGGTCATCCCTGCCCACTAACTCCTGGGGACAGTAGAACTGTGTCTCTGGCATGTGTGGAGCTCTAAATCATGGTAGTCATGGTCATATTTAACAAAAACACTCATTTTCCATAGGCATGATGGGGTTCTTAAAAATGTCCATTGTGTTTCTGTGCCTTTCTCTTTACTCTCTTCAACACTAATTTAAAATATTTTATTATTTTTATTTATGTGTATCAGTGTATTGCCTGCATGTATGTGAGTTCACCTGTGTCGTGAAATGCCGCAGAGGTCAGAAGAAGGCTTTGGATTCCCCTGGAACTGGAGTTAAGGATGGTTTGTAGCTACCATGTGGGTGCTGGGAATTGAACCTGAGTCCTTTGCTAGAGTAGTCAGTGCTCTTAACTGCAGAGCCATCTCTCTAGAACCTTCAACACTAATTTAATCAAGATGTCCTTCTAGCTTAGATGGATTTGTCAGTTCCATATTCTTTATGGAATCAGTTGTGAACATAGAGTCAGGGTCTCCAAAACAGAGAGTGTCAATCTTCTGTGTAAATCTTAGGTACAAGGAGTAAACCAAGCTTGCAGCTGTGCTTATAATGTTAAGTTGCCACTAAATATTCTGGAAAGATTGAGAAATATTTTCCTATTACACAGAAAACCAAAAGCAAATTAAAAGATATAAAGTAAAGAAAAATCATAAAGACAAGATTTTATCTTTTTCCTTTTTTCTAAAAATTCATTGCCACATTTCTATAATGCAGAACAAACAAAAAGTGAGCTTGTCACAGTCTGCCTGCCTGGTCTTTTTCCTTGGTCTCTAATCTACTCAGAATTTTGAAAAATCTCAATACCTTAGATATCTTACCCAAGAACCAAATTTTAAATTCAGAGTTCTCTCTAGTTTCTATAGACTACAGTTAATATCCAAAAGAGAAGGTCAAAATTGTGGCAAGGAATTACACCAATAAGAAAATAAACAGAAACCACCTGGAGCTCTGGGTACCTACTGAGGATGATTTACTGGTTTGATGTTCTTTTCCTATGCTGCATTGTCTTTCAAAAAGCTTCATTGCTCTTTATCACTTTCCACAGTTAACTTTTAGATGCCAGTTCAAACTTCCGAAGCATGAGTTTTGTGGGCCAAAAGGGGTCAAAAATATTGAGGGAGGCATAAGGTAGTCCTGGCAAACCCAGACAATCTGAATGCTGATCTGAATGTGTGTTGAAATTCCTCTGTTATCCACAGATCCAATTATCATGACTTCTCTCTTGGGACAAGTAACCTATTCTAGTTATCATCTACCTGCTAGGTTAATATTTTCAAATCAACAGGAGAAGAAATATATACAAAGGCTATCATTTCATACAGCTGCAAGGGATTTTCAGAAAGCCAGCATACTCCAGGATGTGTGAGGGCTTTCAGAGCAAAGAGCTCTATTTCCTCTCCTTTCTGCCTAGCTCAGGTTCACCACTGACCTGAAGTCAGAAACAACGTTAAGTACTTAGACTAATTCAAAAGTTTTCTTTGAGAAGTTCATAAACTTAAACTCCTAGTCATAAAAAAACTATAAATGTTCCCAGCACCCACATGGCAGCTAGCAATCATCTTTAATTCCATCTCCAGGGAACCTGATCTCTCTTCTGACCTCCATGGGCACTGCATGACATGGGTGCACTTACATATATGCAGGTAATGCACTCATACACATAAAAATATTAAAAACAAAAAGAAAAAACAAAGCTCTTCTGTAAAAGTTTACTACCTTAAGTAAATAGTGATTTTCCCCAGGTCCCTTCTTAAGGTAAGAACTAAGTCTTCTTCTCCTCATCCCTTTTTGATGGCTTGCTTACTTTCTTCACTTTCTCTGGAAAAGCCAATGCTTCTGTGCCAATGTCAAATTATAAGACCTTGACCTACTGATTTAGTTTTGTGTTAGGACAGCCAACACTGATTCTTCCAAGAGGGGCTGCTATGAAATCAGGAAGTAGAAGAAATCTTGGGAAAGGCAATGGAAGTAGCCTCTGGGCATGGAGATCACCATTCTCATTTGGTCACATCACCAAGTGGTGAGCACATCTATATGGAGACTGCAAATAGCTCTTAGGTAAACAATAGGAATATGGTCTAAGTTGTCCAAGATTTACAATATGTTTAATAAAAACAGCTGCTTGTTTTCAGAGAAGTAATCCAGAAATTATATAGAAACTTGATAATCCGATAATTTAGAGAGGATACAATTTTTCTTCCTGTTTCAGAATTTTTCTAGTATTTATTATACCTATAGCCCCAAAACATATACTCTGTCCCTTCTCATTCCAAATAGAGTTGGTATTTCTTCCTCCTCTTCAGCTCCTCTCACTGTCTTAGTTCAGATCACTATCATTTCCTAAATGAACTACTGCCATGGCTTCCTAATGGCTCCTGCTTTTCTAATGTCTAATGCGTAAATTCTCAAAGAAACGTTTGTAAAAGGCAAATCTGCAGCTCAGTGATAGAATACTTACCTAGGAAGACATGCCTCCCTCCCCACCCCCCCATTGGTAAAACTTATTTCAATTATTTAAGGGTCAGTGAGATGGCTCAGGGGGTAATGGTGCTTGCAGCCAAGCCTGATGATTTGAGATTAATCCCCAGAATCTACACAGTGGCAGGAGAATCAATGATTACAGTTAAGAAGCATCTTTTGGTATAAATGTTGTGGTATACACCTATAAAATCCAAGCACTCCCCAGGAAAAGAAGTTTTACAACAGTAGGAAAATTTATTTGTTAATGCTATTATGTCTCATAATTATTTTTAAAAAAAAGAAAATGAGAATGCAAAAGGTGTCAAAAGGATATGGGAATGGAGATATTTCCTAAAATAGAAAAAAATGAGAAAGCCTAAGCAAGTGATGAAGATCTGTATAGGTTTTTTATGATATATAAAGGACAAGACAAAAATAATATACACGCAATCTTAAAATTTCTATGGTCATAGTATAGTCAACTAGTTTAAGGGGCAAAGTATATATCTAGTAAAGGCTTATCTGAGAATATTTGGTTTTTTACACAAGCCTTATCTACAAAGTACATGATAATTAAAAGTACCAGACTGGTGGAAGTAACCTTCTTGGATGTTTAACAACCATAGTTTGAGGCCTATACTAATGTGGTCAGAGGGACTTAAAGGACAGTTTTTGCTCCTTGCCCTCCAAGATCAAGTAATTTCCAGGGGACTATGGAACGTCTATAAAAATGTCCTGAAACTGTGGTGAGTCACTTGTCCTCTTGTTCAGGGAGGAGATGGAGACCCCATGCCATGGACATGAACCAGTGTCTAATCTACAAAGAGGAGGGTCAACTCAGAGGAAACATCTCATTCATGCTTCCAAGCAAAGCCAGACATGGTCGAGCAGGACCTTTGACTTATCTTCACATAGATGGAACTGGTAAAAGAAAGGAGCCAGGAGCACCTCCCAAGCCCATGTGACCCCTGAGGAACAGATCCTCAAATGACCT
>NW_008359589.1:827266-828202 GCF_000622305.1 Nannospalax galili
TTGAACCCACAGAGATCTGCCTGCCTCTGCCTCCTGAGTGCTGGGATTAAAGGCGTGCATCACCACGCCAGGCTATTTTTCTAAAATAATGGCTAAATGTGTCTTCTCTGCCTATCTAGAAGCCTTTGCAAGGGAACTGACACTGATTCTAGTCACTCCAACAGCCATCAAAGTGCCTGAAAACAAATCCCAAGTCCATCCCTCTAGAGTCCAGCATTGGCAGACAAAAGAAAAATGAGGAGGAACCCAATACAGGGATGCTTTTGGAAGCCCTTGTCAAGAAATTCCAATGGACTCTCATATGAACATTTGAAAATTGCCCTGTTCTGACTTTTTTCTAGTTCCCTGTCTAGAAATTATAATGCTAATTAGTCTTGCCTTTACTTCTCCTTCACATCTCCTATTCACGATTCAAGGACTTTCTTCTCCCCTTAGAGACAAGACTTATGCAATTTGGGAGTCTTTTAGATAGACTCACTGAAGGGGTACTCCAATTGCCTCACCCTGTATTCCTGTTCAGCATGGAAGAAGCCAGAGCGGTCTGCGCCTTGAGGCCTATTGGTAATTTGGGTAACCTCTTCAGAGGATGATGTGATAAGACTAGGAGGTAGGAATTTGCCAGGCAGTTAGGGTAAAAAGACCCCAAAGAAAAGTAGCCAGTTTCTTGGCTAAAAGTCAAAATGTCCTTGGGCCTCTTAGCAACATACTCTGTTCCAAAGGCCAAAAATGTCAAAAGTATTTGGGAGCTTGTATCTAATCCTTAAAAGATTTTAGGATTACCTCTTCAGGGGGTGGAATGTTAGAGTGGCCAAAAGCCCCATCAAAATAAATAAATAAATCAAAGAAGAAGAAAGAATACATGAAGTTATCAGAAAAAAGTGATGGGGAGATATGGGAGGAGTTGGAGGGGAGGGAGTGGGCATGGATTTGATCAAA
>NW_008359589.1:829990-851990 GCF_000622305.1 Nannospalax galili
TAGGTAAGTGCACCCATGTCATGCAATGCCTGCAGAGGACAGAAGAGGCTGTCGGATCCCCTGGAACTAGAGTTATGGACAGGTGTTAGCTGCCACGTGGGTGCTGGGATTTGAACCCGGGTCTGTCTGCAAGAACAACCAGTGTTCTTAACCGCTGAGCCATCTCTCCAGCCCTATTAGAGACATTTTAAACTAAAAATTTAAAATAAATGAGGAAAGGATATCTCGATTTATATAACATTTCTTTTCCAAAGTAGTTTTACATCCTTTGTCCTTGTTATTCTCACACAATCTCCAGAAGGCAAAGTGGACAAGAAGTATACTTCTTGTCAGTTTATATATGAACATATGGAAGTATAGGAAAGTCAAATTCCTGTTTGACTCATTAAAAGGTAAGGCTGGTTGGAGGGAAGCTTTTTTTTCCTTAACTTCTTATCTCAGGGTTACACTATTACAATCCATCTAATAAACTACAAAAAGAAAAAGAAGAAAAGAAAAAAAGTCCATAAGATTTTTTTTTGGTGGGGGTGTGGGGTGGCTAGAGAGATGGCTCAGAGATTAAGGGCACTGGTTGCCCTTGCTGAGAACCTGGGTTTGGTTTCCAACACCTACATGGTAGCTTACAACCCCCTGTTACTTCAGTTCTGGGAGACAGTGCCCATTTCTGACATCTATGGGTACTAGGCACACATGTGGTATACTCACATACATGCAGGCAAAACACTCATACACATAACATAAAATTTAAAAACAAGATTTCAGAGATGGTTGTGCTAGGACCACCAGTTTCAAAAGATCTCAAAGCTCAATCTAACTGTTCAGGTCCCATTCTTCCTGACCCCTTCGTAGTACTCAGCATTGAGTCATCTTCTCACTTAACTTCTATGAGCCTTATTTCTCATTTGCCTTTTGTCCATTTAATTCATCATCTCTTCTCTGTTGGATCTTCAAAGTCTTCTCTCTAGACCTCATGTGGCTTTATTCTGAATACTAACTTTTTGGCTTCAACTGTCCATTTTATGGAGTTCATTTTCAAATTTCCTTTATAGTTTTTACTCTCACTAATGCTTCCCTCTACCACACCTGAAACCGAACTCAGAAGTATGGTGTTAAGTCCTGAAGTGAGCTTTTAATAGCATTTAGGAGACCTGGGAGATTTGATTCTACCTTTACCATTACCTAAAAAACCCAAGGCAGGTCATGTCTTGGCTTTCAGATTACTCACTAATTAGAGGGCTGGATTAGAATGAGTGGCTATCTTTCATACTTTCATCATCAAACAGGAAGTCCAACTTCCCACTCCTCAAGTCAAAATGCTAGGGGTTATCTTTAACTTATTTTCTCCTGTGCCACATTCAATTCACCAGAAAATCGTATTGGCTCCATCTTCAAAATATATCCCACAAATTGCTTCTCAATGTCCCCATAGCTACCATCCCATTTTAGCCTATCTCCTCTTGCCTGGCTCATTCACAGAAGCCACCTTTACTGTCTTCTCTTCCTCATTTCAGCTTGTTTCTCCTTTAGTCCTTTTAATCCAGAAGCAGAATAATGGGCTACAAGGTGCCCTGGTACAGCCTGCCCGAGCCCCTAGTCCTACTTCCTAGCACTATTTCTTTGTGTCCACTCAGCACATCTCCTATATGCTGCATCTCTCACCAGAGGAGCATATTCCCAATTCATAGTGTTGATGTGGTATCTTCTCTGCTAGAGACACTTTCCTCAAAGAGTTTAATAGCAAAATTCCACATTTCTCTAAGAATCAGTTCAAATGCCAGTTTACTAATAAGATCTTCTCTGGCCATGCTATATAAAATAGTGATACTCCTAGGACCTAGCCTACTTACCTCATAATTAATTAATTAATTAACTAATTAATTACTGGGTATGAGGTTTTGGCTGCATGCATATAAGCAATGCCTGTGGAGGCCAGAAGAGGGCACACGACCTCTTGGAACTGGAGTTTCAGACAGTTGTTAGCTGTCATGTGGATGCTGGGAACCAAACCCAGATCCTGTGCAAAAGCAGCTAGTGCTCTGAACCACTGAGCCACATTTCCAGGCCCCACCTCATTTTATTTTAATCACCATCTGACATTCACATTCTCTCTCTCCTCCCACCTACTAGAATAGAATATAAGCTTCATGAATGCAAGGATGTTTCTTTCACTTGATATTTTTTGGTGACTAGATCCTAGGACATTGGAGATACATTATATTTGTTGAATGAAGTGAAATTTGACTCCTTTCTAGCATTTACCTCTTACCATCTCCTGCCTGTTCTCCCAACCATGTCTATAACAACTTGTTCCATCTCTTAGTAAAGCTCATTCTTTCAGTTTCCATTGTAATTATCTAAGAACTAGTTTCCCAGAATTACTACAGTAGGATCCCAAATAGTTTCTTCCTTTCTATACCAAACTGAACATTGCCAGCATTGTGACTAGAAACTATAGCTTTCAAGATTTCATTGTTTTACTTACAATAGCCAATGGCTCTCTTTGACTATTCTTCAGACTCCCTGATCGCCATTCAAAGCCCTTAACATTCAGGCTCCAAACTTTTCCTGTGTATTTTCCTACTGCTTACCAAATACAGCCTTGATGCTGTCAGATTGGTCTCATGGATGGTATCTCTAATACAGTCAAAGAAGCAAGGTGGGAAGGTGGTATTAGATAATATGGAAACATTCAAAAGCTATTTCCATCAGATTAGAGGTAGATGGATAATTGGGAATTGTGAAAGCAGGTAATTAACAGAATCAGTCCAATTTTTTCCCTTCTAATGGATTTGTTCAATTTCCAAGCTCCCACAGACAACAAATTATGAATTAATATTCATCGAACTGATGTTTCTAGTAACCTTTAGGAGTCTACAATCTGTCTATCCAGCTGAGAAGTAGGAAAGTGAACGTCTTGATCTCTACAGCAATTTTATAGTGTCAGCCCAAACACTGAGCAATTACAGACAATCACACCATACCATGAAACTGAACTAAATAAACCAGTAGTGGTTATTGTACTCCTGGTTTAAATAATGTTCATGTTTGGCTTGGTTGTTTGTTTTTTTTGGATCTTTTTGAGACAGGGTCTCCCTGTGGCTCCAGCTGTCCTGGAACTCACTATGTAGACCAGGCTGATCTTGAACTCACTATGTAGACCAGGCTGGCCTTGAACTCACTATGTAGACCAGGCGGCCCTTGAACTCACTATGTAGACCGGGCTGGCCTTGAACTCACAGAGATCCGCCTGCCTCTGTCTCCCAAGTGCTGGGATTAAAGGTGTGCACCGCCATGCCTGGCTATGGTTTGGTTTTAAAAAATATTTTATTATTTTTATTTTATGTGTATATTGAGTACATGCATGTAAGTGCACCCATGTCCTGCAGTGTCTGAGGAGGTCAAAGAAGGGAGTTGAATCCCCTGAAACTGGAGTTATGGATGGCTGTTAGCCACCATGTGGGTGCTGGATGCTGAACCTAGGTCTTCTGCCAAAGCAGCCAGTGCTCTTAAGTGCTGAGCCACCCCTCTAGTCTTTGTTTTTTTTTTTAAAAGGAGTCTCCAAGAGAAGGGTTAAGTAGGCTATGCATTTTTCCTTGCCTTGAGAATGTTAAGGCCCAGAAAGGTCACTAATTCAGAGTAACAAACCAGATAATGCTCTCCCTCCCTACTCTCCACCCTCAAAATGAACATCAAAAGGAAAATAAGGACATGGGAAGAGTCAAGACAGCAAAGAACATGATGCTTATGTGGGTGGAAGGCTTGGATTGTTTTGACTTTGGAGAAGAAATGATTAAAGCTAGAGACTGGATCTCACATTTTTCTCTGCTTTACTTCCTTTCTATGCTGTATGATAATGCATTGCTAAAAGAGATTAGAGATGCAAAGAACTCTGCACTAGGGTAAGGTACAGATGTACACTATTCTACAGGAATACAACTGGTTAACATTGGGCTGTAAAGTTCTACAAAGCAATTTCCTTTACTCTGACATTCTAGGGAGGAAGAATGAAGATATGAATTTTCTTCAGTATAAAGATGAGGAAGCTGATACCTAGCATGGTAAAAGAAAGGCCCAGGCTCAAGTAAAGCTTTGAGATCAAGATTCCCAACTATGCTCAAAGACAACAAAAAAGAAAGAAAAGGAAGAGAAAAAAAAAGATGGAAAAAAAATCCAACCTTCTCTTCTTGCCTTCCTTATAGTAAATGGAAGTAGGGTATTACCAAATAAAACCACAGACTACCTAATTTTAAAAAAGTGACTCCCTAAAGGAGATTTTTTTATTGCTTCTGGATGTATAAGAGCATGTCCAATGGAGTCAAGACAACAGAGACAAAGAACCACAAGGAAACCACCTGGAAGCCGTGGAAATAGAATGCTATATGAAGTTATTTTATTTGAAGAAGATGCAATAATAAAGAGAAAAATGTTAAATGAAGGGATATGTAAAATTACATACAATATGATCATATAATCCTCATTTTCTACAAAGTGTTAGAAAAATTTTGAGAGGAAATATATCAAAATGTTCATATGATTCAAAATAATCATTATTTTTTATTGTTGTTTTCTCTCACGATGTCTTATTATGTAGCTCAAGCTGGCCTGAACTCACTATGTAGCCCAGGTTGCCCTTGAACTCATGGCAATTCTCCTATATTCAGCTTCCTGCATGCTGGGATTACAGATGTAAGCCCAGTTGCATGTATTACTTTTAGAAACAAATAAGCAAACAAAAAACCTAACCTCCAATGTTAGTTTGTCTACTTCAAAATGAAAGAAAAATGAAAAAACAGAAAACATCACTCCTATCACTGGGCTCTAATAAGTAAGTGCTTTGCTAGTCAAGAGATCAACACTAGAGATCATGAAGAAAGATGTTTCTAGGTTCTTATAATCTTTTTTTCTTTTTTTGGTCTTTTGAGACAGGGTTTCCCTGTAGCCCCAGTTGGCCTGGAACTGGCTATGTAGACCAGGCTGGCCTGGAACTCAGGGATCTGCCTGCCTCTGCCTCTGCCTCCCAAGTGCTGGGAGTAAAGGCATGTGCCACCATGCCTGGCTCCTATAACCTTTAGTTTGCCTATAATCTTTCAAAACAAGAATTTCAATGCAGATAATTAAAAGTAATCAATAACTGGATGTCTAATTTTGAGTAAATGCTGGGAAAGGCTGGCTATAGATGCAAATAATTTGTAGAGCACCAGGAGAGGGAAACAAACAAAAGAAAAATAAAACACTGGCACATACCTGAAATCCTAGCACCTAGAAGGTAAAGACATAGGAATCTTGAGTTTGTGATCATCTTGGACTACACAGCAAATTCAAGGCCAGGTTTGGGCCATATAATGAGACCCTGTCCTAGGGAAAGGAGAAAGGGAGGGAGGGAAATCAAAGAAAGGGTAGGATCTGACAGGAGAAACTAAGGGATCAGAAAAATTCCAGTATCAAAGAAATAAAAATGGAAAAATTGAAATGCTGTCTCCGAAGGAGGAAAATTTAAGTTTTATTCTCAGTTAAAAAAAAAAAAATCATGGATAAAGGCTCTTCCAGACAGTAACCCAACATACTACTGGAAACATTAACAGCAGACCCCAATTCTATCCAAAGGAATACTGACAATGGATTGCTGTTGATAAGGAACAGCTGATCCTCCTGGAACAGGGACCTCTGGCTGACTAGATTTACCAGAAGGGCAGATAGGGGGGAATGGATGAGGGTGCTGACAACACAGTGGACAGTGACAGGGATGGCAGAGTATGGAGGCTCTAGTGGGAGAGGAAGGCTGTCTACCTGACGAGTTTGTATTCATGCTCAGATGCCGAGGAGCTCAGAAGGTGGGTGACTGTGACCAGTGATAGTCATGTATATAGAGATTAGAAATGCATGTGAAAACGTCTCAATGTCAAGAGCCTTGAAATGAATTTTTCTGTATGAAACTGTGTGTTTTGACAACGCAGTGGAGATCTTTTTTAAACGTTGGAACCTCATTTAATTTTATGTCTTATAGAGTTTATAATGAGTAAAAGATTATATAAGCGTAATAATTCATCTGTAAACCTAGAAATGTACAGCCAGTTTTGAAAGAGATGTACCCTAGCTCAGAAAAATGTTATTGAATAGGTTAATGCTGTTGTAATGAAATGCTTCTTTTAATTAAAATAAATTTTAAAAAAATCATGCTCAGATAGGCTGGTTATCCTATTATTAAAGGATAACTTCTTAGAAAAACTAGAGAATCAAAAGAAGCTTATCCTGCTGAGAGAGAGAGAGAGAGAGAGAGAGAGAGAGAGAGAGAGAGAGAGAGAGAGAGAGAGAGAGAAAAAAAAAGGGAGCTGAAATAAAGAATGCCTCCTTTCTCTGGGAAAGCTGAGCAAGAAGAATAATACAATGGAAAGCCTGGCCTGATAAAAAGCATTAAATGTATGAACGCAGGATCCATAAGCCATTAATTCTTTGTATGTGCACTGGTGCTGGAGCTTACCCACATAACTGCCACCTTCAGGCACACAAAGCCACAGAACATGATGGTGTGAAGAAATGATTCAAGGGGATGTTGACTGCTTAGGCTTGAATCTCAATTCTCCCATCAACCTTGAAGAAATTGCCTAACCCCTCTGCCCATATTCTCATCTGTAAACACAGATGATAAAGTACTACTCATCTCAAAGGCCTGTTGTGTTGATTAAATAGGTTGCATGTAACATATTTAGCAATGCTCCTGGACATGGATAGTACTCATTTAGTATTACTGTAATTATTTTTATTACTGTTGTGAACCTTATAATTAAAAAAAAAGTAGTACTTAGTCAGCTTGCATACCATTAAGTTTTTATGAACCATTGTCTGCCTGCCTGGTGCTTGATGAACTATATTACTAACTCTCTCCTTTCCTCAGAAAGGCAACTTGCAGAGGCACAGAAATGGTAAAACAACATGAAAAATTATCAGTTATGTTTAAACTTCTTGATGAATGGCCGATCTACCTACCACCCAACCTTCTGTATGACAACACCAAAATTGAGGGCTTAGATTATGAATATTTTATGGGGGTGTCAATTTAGCACTACTGATGGGTTAAATAGACATTTCCTATTGTGATTCAACATGCAGTACCTCACATAATATGTATTACATATTTTAAATAAGGTAGGCATGGTGGCAAAAGCCTGTAATCAAAGCAGTTAAGGAGGCCAATGCAGGAAGATCTCAGGTTCTGGGTCAATCTGGGCTTTAGAGTGAGACTCTGTCTCAAAAACCACAAAATAATAACAATAACAACAATAAAAATAACTTCATTTGAGATCTTAGAACCAACATTCAATTTATAGGCAGAAGCTAAACCATACATTTTGCAGGATAATTGCCCTGGTTTCTTCAACAAATAATGTCACTGAAAGAAACCAGTATTAGACTAAAGAAACTCAAAGGACTAAAACTAATGTTCTTTAGGTAACAGCTTGGACAAATCAATTGTCAGGAACATTTTTAAGACAATTAGAAAAATGTTTGCATAGCCTAGGTATCACCTAAGATGGAAATTTACTGAAATGTAAAGGTGGAGAGCTTAACTAAAATAGCAAAATACAAAATATTATATGCAATATAATTTTTTATATATTTACTTTATGTATTTTCTAATTTCCTACAATGCACATATACTATAAGATTTAAAGATTATTCATAAGACAAGGGGAAAAAAGAATAAAAAAGAGAGGAAAAGAGAAAGAAAAAAGTCAAGAAAGAAGAGAAAGCAAAGGAATGAGGAGAGCAAGCAGCAGGCTCTGGTTTGAATTCACTGCCTCAAAAGCTGGGACTGTGATGAGATCCAACAGTCTGATACAGTGACAATTGTTTTCTTAAAAATTATTTCGCGGACTGGAGAGATGGCTCAATGGTTAAGAACACTGGTTGTTCTTGCAGAAGACCTGGGTTCGAATCCCAGCACCCACATGGCAGCTAACTGTCTGTAACTCCAGTCCCAGGGGATCCAATAGGCTCTTCTGTCCTCCATGGGCATTGCAGGACACGGGTGCACTTACCTATATTCAGGCAATACACACATACACATAAAATAAAAATAATAAATAAATTTAAAAAATTATTTCACTGTTGGGAGTGGTGGTACATACCTTTAGTCCCAGCATTTGGGAGGCAGAGGCTGGTGTTCTCTATGAGTTTGAGGCCAGTCTGGTCTACATAGTGAGTTCCAGGCCAGCTGGGGCTACAGGAAGACCCTGTTTCAAAAAAAAAAGACTAAAAATATTATTCGGCAACAATTATTTTTTAAAGATATAAATCCTGAAGCATGGGTTTGGCAGGGTGTTGTAGTAGAAAGGACATGGGAGTTCAAATTCCAATGTCACGTCTTCCTGGTCTTAACAAGAATATTTTTATCAATCAGAGTTTTAATTTCTCTGCTACACATTAAAAAGAAACAAAAAATCCAATATAATGTTCATAGCAATACTATTTGTAATAGTCCTAAAGTTGAACCTACCCTAAAGACATCAGGAGTACGATGGATAAAACCGGAAGTTTCAATCTCAGGAACCCCTCAGCCCCAGGCAAACTGGCAAAGCTGTCCATCTTAGGTACTGCCCATGATAGGGGAGACAGGAGAAATGGAATTTGGAGTTGAAAACCTGCTAAGTTAGAGAGCATGATAAATATCTTGGGCTTTCTACAGAAACTCAAGAAAGGCCATGTATTAAGAATATAGACTATGTCCCAGGACTGAAAATAAAACAAAAATATGTCCACTATAAGACAGCAGAAAACCAAATCCCCACAAATTCAAGGTAATCAACTGGTTAATCTAAGTGCCTTCTAGAACAAAACTTCAGAGACGATAAACACATCTATAGTACATATGACTTATCCTTTACAATGCTCAAGGACATTGCAGAAGAGGGGGAAGAAAGATTGTAAGAGCCAGGGAAGAGGTGCAGAACCATATGGAAATAGAGTTCTATGAGTTACTGGGACCCTGCTCATAGGAACCTACAGCAATTATGTCAGCATGCACAAGACCCATGCAAACTCAAGCAGACAAAAACCCAGCACAGAATTGGAGAAATGAACAGGCAGACTCTAATCTTAGGTGAAGAAATATTAGCAACTGATTACTGCTGGGTGAGGAAGAGCTGATCTTCCTAAAGGAGGGACTCTAGACAGGCTGAATAAACCCCAGTAGATGAACATGCACTGAGGAATGTCTGGGGACACTAACTTGATACAATAGGCCTTAAGACAAATGAAAGAATGTATGAATTTCAGTGAGGGGGCTATGAGAGGGTACCAGTGGGGAAGGAGGTATAAAGATGATTAAGATTGAGATGTTCTAGATGAGATACACAAAAACTCAATTAAAAAATTATGTGCATTGCAGTGCACATGGAGGCCAGAGAAAGCATCAGATCCCCTGGAACTGGAGTCATGAAGGGTTGTTAGCTGCTATGTGGGTGCTGGGAACTGAACCTGGATGTCTGGAAGAACAGTCAGTGCTCTTAACCACTGAGTAATCTCTCCAGTTCCCATAAAAGTTTTTTTTTTCTTAAGAAGCGAATGCTTATATTTTGTTAGAAGTCAGCATAGTCAGCCTTTCAGGTGACGACAAAGGGAAATGGGAAAAGGAGTGTTCATTACACAACTGCTTTGGGCTTGTAAAAATTCACTGAGCTCTATGGTTTATAATATGTGTACCTTTTCTAACTACTTAATACTTCCATAAGACGTTAAGGAAAAAAATCCTGCAAAATAAATGAAAGAATTATAGCAAATACACATTTACTATACTGGGTGGTATGGAAGCATTTAATAAAAGGTTGCTATTACTATCATCATCATCACACATAAAGTTTGTGGAGTTCTAACTGAACTGAAAAGTCTTTGGATTCCTAGGGGTAAATTTACTACTGAATTTTATTATTAAGCTCTTCCACCCCTTTTTGAGCACCTAGCATGATGTTGTATTTAGAGTATTCATGAACATATTTACTGACTATATGATTTTCTAATTTGGGATGATATTCACTTACAAGGCTGTACTTAGACACTTTTGTTTTCTATTTATTCTCTTTCCTATAGTAAAAACTGATATGCTACTATATACTTCTGAATGTTCTATACCTACCATCATGAGCTCCTTCAAGAAAGGGCAGCTAGATACCTAAGAACTAAAACACAAAATGGCAAACATATCAACTGACCTAAGCAAAGACTGCAAGTATCTTTGATGTACACATTTTCTTCAAGATGTGTCTTCCTAAGTCTGCCCCACTCCAAAAAGAAATCCTGGATCACCCAGAAAAATGCCTCTAGGGACAACACACACAGACGCTGCTAATCTAGTGTCATAGAAACCAAAGTGAAAACACCATGAACAACTTTAGCTGCAAGCTCTCCTATGTGCTGGCTTTGGTGGCAAACCTGACACCCTTTATCAACAGACACACCTTTGAAGTAGCTGGCAGCCTTCCATTCCCTACTCAAATAAGCTCAGCTTCACATCCTATTTGTTTCTCCAAAGACGATCTCTTCATCAGAAATGAAAGATCAAAGCTCAATCACAACAGATTTTTTATTTTGCTACAAAGAGGATAAACTGTACTGGAATAGCTGTCTGCTAAGCATCATAAAATTGCTGTTAGTGATCATGTAACAAGAAAAATCCAGTCAATAACAGACACTGAATTCAGTGGAAGAAAAGATGATGGATAGGGAAGAGAGGGAGAGGGAGGGTTAAATCACTCATCTATTCTCCTAAAGGTATCTCCATGTTAAACACTTTATTAAAGAGGCAAAACACAGGGACAAACCTTTAGAAACCATTCTTCTCCATTCATTCAATTAACAGGATAGTCAGCCCTCAGTGTCTGAGAGCGTTTGGTTACAGGACCCCCCTCCCCAAGGGAAAACAAAATCAGAGGATGCACAAGTCTCTTATGAAGTGGCAGAATATTGTATACAACCTATCTACCCCTTCCTTTACACTTTAAGTCATTTTCATAGGATGTACATTACCCGATACAATGTAAACGCTATGTAAATAGTTGTTATATAACTTAGGGGAAAGATGACAAGAAAAACCTATTCGCATACAATACATAAGCGTATTTTCCCCCCAATATTCTGATCTGCAATCGGAAATGTGGATACAGAAGGCCAGCTGTAGCTGCCAGCAATACACACACACACACACACACACACACACACACACACACACACATTATGGCTCAATTCTTACTTCTGATTTAGGACAATAAGATCATAGAACATGCTTTCTATGCATCCTCCTCCTCTCTCAGGATATATGCCAAGCAGCTGGACTCAAGGATGCTATAGGAAATCATACCCCAGTGCAAAGGGGAAGCACAGATGGTTAAGAGGCACTGCTTTTAATTTTAAATCTCCTTTGTCCTTCTTTACCACCAGTCCCATTAGCTTGGTGCCAAAGAAAATCTGACCAGTCATGGTAATTCTCTTGTGACTAGTTTACCATGTCCACAGGGCTTCTGTTTAAAGGCTCTCAGGAAGAATCTGTTTCTTCGTTTTTCTAGCACCTAGGCCTGCCCTCATGGCCCTCTCTTCCATATTCAATGACAATAGCATAGCACTTTTTCTCTGACTCTTTATCACACACTTTCTTTCCTTCTGTAATGTCTCTCATAAGGACAATTCTGACTGCATTTACCAGTCGTTAGGATAATCAAGCATATGACCTTCTCATCATAAAATCTTCACATTAATCTTACCTGCAAAATCTTAAAAGGATAGGATAACATTCACAGGTCCACGGATTAAAACACAGATATCTCTGGGGAGGAAGGGTAGCATTTTTCAGTCTATCACAAAAGCCATTATGGCTATCTACGTACAGTCTTTATGCAGATATATGCTTTTTATTTATCTTGGGTAAATAATTAGAAATACCTAGAACTACTGTGTCAGATGATAAGTATGTAATACATAAGGAGCTGCCAAACTATTTTCCCAAGTGATTATGTCATCTCACATTCTTACAAGCATCATGAGAGGTCCATACAACCTCACTAACACTAGGTAATGCCAGTTTTCATTTTAACCACTTTAGGGAATTGGTAGTATTATCATTTTAATGTGTATAGCCTTGATGATGAATGGTACTGAACATCTTTTTGTGTGCTGATTGTTTATATATCTCTGTCAGTGAAGCGTTTACTAAGATGGCTTGCTCATTTAAAAATTTTTGGGTTGGGGCTAGAGAGATGCTTCAGCAGTTAAGAGTACTGACTGTTTTTGCAAAGGACTAGAACCACGTAGTAGCTAACAATCGTCATTAGCTCCAGTTCCAGAGGATCTGACACCCTCTTCTGAATCTGCAGGCACTGTATGCATGAGTACACTTACATCCATGCAGGCAAAACATTCATACACATAAAATATAAACAAATAAAAAATTGGGTTATATGTCTTATTATTATTATTGATTACTAAGAGTTTTTTATTCTACATTCTGATTCATTGTCAGATATATGTTGCTATGATTTAAATGTGTTCCCTAAAGTTCATGTCCTAGACAGTTAATCTTTGATATAGTAATAATGTGAGGTAGAACCTTTGAGAGGTGAATGGATAAATGTCTTTAACAGGGGAGGGGGTTAGTTATTTTAGGAGTGGATTTCTGATAGGAGGACAAATCAGTCTCTCCGTCTCTGTCTCTGTTCCATCATTTATGTCATCTCTATTATGACGCAGTAAAAGGCCTTGCTAGATCTCAATCTTGGACTTTGCTTCCACAACTGTCGAGGAAAAAACAAAAACAAACAAAAAAAACCCCACCTCTATTATTTAGTCCAGCTACTGTTTATAGCACTACAAAATGGAATAAGACATAAGCATTGCAAATATTCTTCCAATTTGTTGCTTGTTTTTTATTTTCTTTAAATGTCTTTCCAAAAACAAAAGTCCATGACTTAATGAAGTCTGATTTATCTTTATTCTTCTTTTATAGTGCATGTTTTTTATATTCTAAGATATCTTTGTCATTCAAGATTGTAAAGATTTTTTTTTTTTTAATTCCCCAAGTAACTTTCATGCACAGGAAAAGTTGAGAACTACTTGTCTATGGGGAATGTGACCTAGCTTTCTCAATTTAACCTGAGTTTCTGTCAGAGAAAATTGGAGCACTAAAGTACTCTATCAAGACTATAGGATATGGGGCTAGAGAGATGACTCAGTGGTTAAGAGCACTGGCTGCTCTTGCATAGGACCTGGGTTTAATTCCCAGCACCCACATGAGGCCTAACAACTGTCTGAAACTCCAGTTCCAGGGGATCAGACGCCCTCTTCTGGCCTCCTTGGGCTCTGCATGACACGGGTGAACTTACATACGTGCAGGCATAACACTCATACACATAAAATAAAAATAAAATAAATTAAAAGAGAAAAAAAGAGTACAGGATACAACTGAGAGCCTTAAGACTGCCTGAACTGACCAGCTTCCAACCTTAAGTGTGAGCATCTGTCAGGTGCTAGAATAAGTGAAAAGGCAGAGGCAGGGGTACTTTTGGTATGATTGGCTAAGTGAGGAGGAAGGGGGGTGGAGGGAGAACAGGACAGTTCCCTCTGTAAGAAACAGCATACCCAAACTTATTTCATTTTTAACTGATAAAACAGGACAAACTATCCCTCTTTCACAAGGAAGTGGAAGAACTGACAGTGTTCTATTGCCATTTTTAAAGCCACCACATTAAACAAACAAAGGTGACAGTAATAATATTTACCCAAACCTTGCTTCCAACAGGAGTCAGACACGTTGAACTTTCATTAAATGAAAGGAGATGTCAGGAGCACCAAATAGACTTAAATTTCCCTAGAATCTCAGACAAAGTAGGTCTGTTTCTAAGCTGTGGACAGGAGGCTACTTTCTCCAGATGTTATATTTAGCTTAAAGGAATCTCCAACACAGCTTCATGCAAAATGCATATGTCCCAGCAGATATAACCACAAACCAAAGGGCCAGCAGGGAGTATCCCTTAAGGGAGTTCAGCAGAACAGAGGGGTCAATTGTGTAGCCAACCTGGCATCCCCAAATAAGCTGAATTAGCTATGAGTCAGATTTTTGGCCTGTTCTCACATTTAATGTGTCTTTGTTTCTCTCTTACCAGAGATTCCATACCCGGTCATAAAAGCATACTGCTTATTTCATATACCAACTCCAAGCTGCTTGCCACATCAGGCAGGAGAAACAATACAATTTTGGAAGGTTCATTTATTTATTTTTATTTTTTATTATTTTTATTTTATGTGTATGAACGTATTGCCTGCATGGATGTGAGTGCACCTGTGTTGTGCAATGCTGCGGAGGTCAGAAGAAGGTGTCGGATTCCCCTGGAACTGGAGTTAAGGGCGATTTATAGCAGCCATGTGGGTGCTGGGAATCAAACCCAGGTCCTCTGCAAGAGCAGTCAGTGCTCTTAACTGCTGAACCATCTCTCCAGCCCCGGAAGGTTCATTTATAAAACAAAAATATTAGACTAACTGCAACCAAATGAAATGTCTGTGCTTTATGTCTTTAAGCCTCAGTTTCTTCCTTTAGAAAGGAGATTAATAATAGTATCTACTAATATATTGTCAGGACTAAAGAAGATACTGCATATAAAAGTGCTTAACATAATATTTGGCATATATGGATTCAAAAAAGATGACTTTTCTTTTTTCTTTTTTTTTTTTCTTTTGGTCTTTTTGAGACAGGGTCTCCCCATAGCCCCAGCCGGGCTGGAACGTGCTATGTAGACCAGGCTGGCCTTGAACTCACAGATTTCTATCTGCCTCTGTCACCCAAGTGCTGGGATTAAAGGCATGAGCCACCATGCCTGGCATAAGATAACTTTTCTTATCATAACCTCTGGTATCAAATTTCATAGATTTACACAAAACACAGATGTCCACAGTAAAATTGGAAATAAAAGTATCTTTTCTGAAGCCTGTGTCTCTAGAGAAATGGATCATCTTTTTACTACTAGAACCAAATTTATAGGTAAAGCAAAAGGTATACCTATATGTTTGGATTCCATCTTGACATCTCTTGGTTACTGATCATTTTAAGTAAGAGTCTCTGAAATAATGCATCATTCCTCAACAAACTTGGCCTTTCAACTGCTTAAGGTAGCCTTCTCTAAATCCACACCTAATTTTTTTTGTCCTAATCAATGGAACTACAATTTATTACCTTTCAAAATATATCAAAAGTTACCATGCAACCAAAACGCAATCCTTAGTGTAGGCTGCCCTTGTTACAGAATTTATAGTATAATGAATTTAGAAGTCGCCACTGAGATCATACAGCCCAAATTGGTTTTTGTGGGGTTTGTTGTTGCTGTTAGGTAGTTTTGTTTTTTAAGTTTATTGTACTGAAGCAAATAAAGAAGTCCAGGTCTTGAGCTCAATTTCTCAGAATTAATAGCAGTCCAGGGCCCAAGAGAAGGGTCACCTGGTAAAGGCTTCAACGCCAATAAAACATCATATAATAGAAAGGATAGCCAGGCACATTCCTTAGGTCTCATATCTGATTACTATATCTTTATCAATGGGATACTAATCTTTCATGTGTATACTCTAAACAAAAGAAAGTGGAAACCTGGGGCATGGAGGATGTTTCCTTGCCTATTATCAGAAAAGTAGAAAGGGTCTCACCCAATCCAAACAGAATGAATCTTTTGTGATCTACTGACCAGCTTCTAGAGTTCTTTATGTGCATTGGATCCCAAGGGAGAGAGAAAAGAGGTTATTTACCTTTTGAGATATTAAACATTAGCTATTTAATAATCCTATTGGAACCTCTAATTGGCAATAATTTAATTAAAACCAAATTACAAAGATCAAGAAAAAGCCTCATGATCTGTATTTACATAATTCTATGACACACTCATAGACACATTTAATGAGAGAAACTAGACCCATAAGAGTCTGTAATACTACATGATTCTATTTATACAAGCAGGAAACCAAACAAAACCAAAGTTAAAAGTCAGGACAGACGTTGTCCCTAGGAGTTCAAAAGTGGAATGACTAGCTGGGTGAGGGAGATGGGGCTTCTGGGGTATTCTTGATTGGGGAGCTGGTTATACAAGTGTGCTCATTTTGTAAAAATGTGCTGCATCAGGACTGGAGAGATGGCTCAGCAGTTAAGAGCACTGACTGCTCTTGCAGAGGACCTGGGTTCGATTCCCAGCACCCACATGGCGGCTATGAACTGTCCTTAACTCCAGTTCCAGGGGAATCTTACGTCCTCTTCTGACCTCTGCGACAATGCATGACATGGGTGCACTTACACACATGCAGGCAATACACTCATACACATAAAACACATAGCAGCTAACAACTGTCCGTAGCTCCAGTTTCAGGAGATCCAACAGCTTCTTCTGTCCTCTGCAGGCATTGCACGACATGGGTACACTTACCTACATGCAGGCAATACATACACATAAAACAAAAATAATAAATAAAATATTTTTTAAAACTCTAAAAAAATGTGCTGCATTGTAAGCTTATCATAAAGTCAGGTGATCTCTGTAAGTTTGAGGTCAGCCTGGTCTACATAGTGAGTTCCAGGTTAGCTGGGGCTATCTCAAAAAAATTTTTGATAAAAATTACCTAGCTTATGGAAGTCAACCCTGAGACCCTGGTTAGTAATGTGACATGCACTAGGCCTCTGATGAAATGACCAGTCAGCTATACTCATGGCTTTGATATCTGCTACTGCTACTAAAGACAGTGCTGAGATACAGACAGGATACAAATCTCAGCTTATTTCTCTCTAACCTATGGCTAGAAGAAAAGGAAGCTGAGAGACTATGTGAAATTGAGTTAGGCGAACATTTTTCATGGAAGTCTTTTTCTTAGATGAACAGAGAGAATGGAGGAGAAAACTATCCATTCACCCCTTTGAAGAGTTGTTTAAGGTAGTCTAAGCAGTTGTTAAGGTCACAGAGAAGGGATGAAGCATAGATTATAGCCAAGAGTTCACATTAAATAGACTAATTTTAGTCACAGAGGCAACATTACCCTGTATAGCAGAAAAGTTCAGATTAATGACAAGCAACCTAGAGCAGATGCTGGAATCCATGGAAATGGTACAAAGAGCCCTCAACCCTAAACCAAGGGCTGCTCTAATCACAGCACAGCAGGGTCCCTGAAAACTGCCAGTGAGCTCTGGGATGAATTATCTTTCTTCTTCCTTTTCTTTTTAAAGATATTGGACCCTTAATACTCTGCCTCTAAACACAAAGAAAGCCCCTTCACCAATACAGTTTATATATATATAATATATATTATATACCTGGTCATATCCAGGGTTTAATGATTCTTAGAGGGTTCTGATGATCTGTGTTTCCATGGAGACCTCTGAGTGAGGCTGGTGGCCCAGGGTCATTCCCTCAATCCTTAAACAAAAGAGGTGTGTGATAGATAGATAGATAGATAGATAGATAGATGATAGATAGATAGATAGATAGATAGATAGATAGATAGATAGATAGATAGAACAGTCAGTCTTTTCTTCAGGCTAGTAAAAATAGAAAAAAATATCATGCTTTAATTTCAAATCTAATGAAATCCAAAATACGTTCAAATGTTAGGGACAAAGAAATTGATTAAGAGCTACATTCATGACAATTCTGATTATTAGTCTTTTTTTTCAGTCTCAAATTCTAACAAGGGATTTTATCACCTGGAATCCATCAAATTTTAAATAGCTCTATATTCTCTACCTGTGACATTCGATTTTCTGGAAATTCTCTGGGGGATGTCAGAGACTGAATGTCAGACATGGCACATTCTATGTACAGTAGTTGGGGTCTTTGCTGTCATTTATAATCAAGCCTCATGATTGAATGACTCCATTGAGAGAGAAAATGGGTTCGTGGTTTTCAAGAGGCTAGTTTCAGTTATAACAAGAAAGGGGTATTTGGCAGAAATGCCCCAAGATTATCATAATTATTTTCAGCTTTCCTTTGGTCAAACTAATCAATCTATATCCAACAAATTTAGGTAACAAGTTACAGAAAGCAGTAAAGGACCCATGCTAAGAAAAACCCAATTCATGACTCCAACTTGGCTAAAATAGAACTCAGAAAGAAAATGAAAATCAAAATGTAAAATGAACAAGATGAGGAAACATGGCAATACTGAAGGCCCCTAAATCCCAACGGTTTTATAAAGCACATAAGGAAGCCACCGAAACAGTGTCGTATATAAGGGTAATGGATGATTGTGCTAGTTCATGGCTGTATCTTCCCAAGGATATGAATTCAGGTCAGAAAGGTAAAAAGAAAAAAGAAAGGAAAAAGATGCCAATTCGATTTTTTTCTTCAGGAGTTGTGATACAGACCGCCTGAGTGCCTGATCTGGCCTCTGCCTGGTGTAAGGGCTGAGACCACAGCAGACTGCCTGAGAGTGCTTGGGTCTGGCCTCCATGTGCTGGCGAGCTTCCCCAAATTGTACCTAACCCTTAGGTGTGGACCCTCCCACTTCCCAGGGGTAAACCTCTCTGCCCTACAGTAGAGTAGGAGTGGATACCTCAGAAGACCACCTGAGAGTGCCTGGATCCCTCCTTCAAGTGGTAAGCTTCCCCAAATTGAGCCATACCCAACCCCCTAAATGGGATTGCAAGAGGCTCCTCCGATGGCCCCAGGGTAGACCTCTCTGCCCTACAGTAGGATAGGGGTTGAGACCCTAGGAGACCACCTGAAAGTGCCTGATCTGGCCTCCATCTGGTGCAGGGGCTGAGACCTTAGCAGAAAGACTGAGTGTGCCTGGATATGACTTCTGCCTGGTGTAGGGGCTGAGACCTTAGCCGACTGCCTGAGGGTGCCAAAATCAGACCTCCCTTGAGGGAACTTCCCACATTCTGCTGTAGTGCCCACTAGTAGGGGTCCAGACATTAGAAGGAAGGGTCCAGAGCATACCTGACTGGAGCCTGACTTGGGCCTCTGTGGGAGCTCATGAATAGCTGATCCGAAGCCAACCAAAATAAAATCTGAGAGAACCTGACACCTAGACCAAGCAGCTTTACATACCCAATAAGAAAACAACCAAGCACACCAATAACACAAACAGAAGCAAACTTCATCTCAATGAAAGAAAGCTTGAGTTTCATACCAGATTCATGAACAACAAAAGAAATCCACATGCCAAAATCAAAACAGAAAAATAATATGGAAAACCAAAATAGCATGTTCCCAGCAAACTCCACCAGTCCTGTAGAAGAGTTCTATAAGGAGAACCCCCTAAAAATAACCCAGGACACAGAAGCAAAGATTATGAAAAAATTTTAAAAACACAGGACTGGTTAATTCAGGAACATGTGGAACACCATGAAAAGACCAAATCTACGTATCATAGGCAGGAGAATATCCTTCATAAGAAGGAGAAGAATTTCAGGTTAACAGTATTGACCAGATCTTAAACTTGACTGTAGAAGAGAATGTCCCAAAATTAAGGAAAGACATCCCCATACAAATACAAGCAGCACATAGAACACCAAATAGACAGAACCAGAAAAAAATTCCCTCCAGCATATCACAGTAGAAACACTAAAAGTACAGAGCAGAGAGAGAATACTGAAAGCTGCAAAAGAAAAGCAACAACTCACACATAAAGGAAAACCCATCAGAGTGACAGCTGACTTATCAATGCAAACTATGAAAGCCAGAAGAGCCTGGACCAAGGTATTTCCAGTTCTAAATGACCACAGATGCCAACCCAAAATACTTTACCCAGAAAAAATGTCTATTAAGAGTTGAAGGGAAAAGAAAAATCTTCCATGACACAAACAGGATGAAAGAATACATATCCACAAAACCAGCCCTTCAAAGAATACTTAAAGCAATACAAAGACAGGAAAAAAGAACAACTATACCCCAGGGGCAACAGAAAGAAACTAAATGAAGGTTTAATTGTGGAAACACAGAATTAGACAAAGAATGCAAACAGCAATCAAAATGAAGGCAACCAATACACACCTTTCAATAATAACTTTAAGTATCAATGGAATGAACGCTCCAGTAAAAAGAAGCAGGATAGCTGAATGGATTGAGAAACAAAATCCATCTTTTTTTTTTTTTTTTTTTTTTTTTTTTTTTTTGTCTGTAAGAAAGCCATCACACCTTCAAGGACAGGCACTACCTTAAGGCCTTAAGGGGAAAGGATAGGAAAAAAATCTTTCAAGCAAATGGCACTAAGAAACAAGCAGGGGTTGCAATTCTAATATCTGACAAAACAGACTTCAAAGTAAAACAAATCAGAAGAGATAAAGAGGGCCACTTCATTCTGATCAAAGGAACAGTTAACCAAGAATATATTACAATCGTGAACATATATGCACCAAATTCTGGTATACTCAAATTCATAAAAAAAACACTATAGGTCTTTAAGACACAGGTTAACCCCAACTCAGTAGGGGATGTTAATACCCCACTGTCTCCATGAGGCAGGTCAACTGGACAAAGAATAAACAGAGAGACATCTGAATTAAATGATACCATACAGCAAATGGCCCTAAAAGATGTCTTCTGAATAGTCGACCCAAACACCAAAGAATACACTTTCTATTCAACATCCCATTGAACTTTCTCAAAATTGGCGACATACTGAGGCACAAAAAAAACCTCAATAAATTATTAAAAAATTGAAATAATTCCATGCATTCTATCAGACCACAATGCAATAAGGTTTAAAATCAACTCTGGAACAAGCCCTAGCAACTATACGAACTCATGGGCATTAAACAACATACTCCTGAATGATGAGTGAATCAAAGGAGAAATGAAGAAAGAAATAAAAGTATTCCTGGAATTAAATAAATAATAAATAACAAAAAAACCAAACAATATAACAAAAATCAGAGCAGAAATTCATGAAATAGAAACAAAAAAAAACAATAAAAAGAATCAATGAATCTAACAGCTGGGTCTTTGAAAAGCTAAACAAGTTAGACAGGCCCTTAGCCCAATTAACCAAAAGAAAGAAAGAGCAAATGCAAATCAACAAAATTAGAGATGAAAGGGGAAACATCACAACAGACACCCAAAAGATCCAGACCATTATAAGGGAATATTTTAAAAACCTATACGCTACTAAATCTGAAAATCTAAAAGAAATGGATGGATATCTGAAATCACAGAAACCACCAAACTTAAACCAAGAAGAGAGCAACAATTTAACAGATCCATAACATATAAGGAAATGGAAACAGTAATACAAAGCCTCCCAACTAAAAAAAGCCCAGGCCCAGACAGATTTACCGCAGAATTCTACCAGACATTTAAAGAAGACCTCCAAACAATACTACTTAAATTATTCAAAATGATAGAAACAGAGGGAGAACTCCCAAATTCCTTCTATGAAGCCAGCATCACTCTAATACCCAAACTGGGTAAAGACACAACCAAAAATGAAAACTATAGACCCATATCCTTAATGAACACAGATGCAAAAAAAAATCTCAAAAAAGTACTTGAAAACAGCATACAGACACACATCAAAAAGATCATTCACCATGGTCAAGTAGGCTTTATCCCAGAGATGCAGGGATGGTCCAATATATACAAGTCAATAAATGTCATTACTCATATAAATGGACTCAAAGACAAAAACCACATTGTCATCTCAACAGATGCAGAAAAGGCTTTTGACAAAATTCAGCATGTATTTATGTTCAAAGTCCTAGAGGGAATTGGACTGGAGGGAACATACCTCAACATAATTAAAGCCATATATAACAAACCCACAGCCAACATCATTCTAAGCTGAGAAAAACAGGAAACATTCCCAGTAAAATCAGGAACCAGACAAGGATGTCCACTCCTTTTCAACATAGTGTTTGATATGCTTACTAGAGCAATAAGACAAGAGAAGGAAATTAAAGGAGTAGTAATTGGAAAAGAAGAGGCCAAACCATCACTTTTTTTTTGGTCTTTTTGAGACAGGGTTTCCCTGTAGCCCCAGCTGTGCTGGAATGCAT
>NW_008359589.1:852525-903845 GCF_000622305.1 Nannospalax galili
AAAAAAAAACTCTACAAACTCAAGCACTAAATCTTTTTTTGCTAATATTGAAAAGTAAAATAAATTGATGTTCACATTTCATTATTCTGGTTTCTGGAGACGAGCACAAGAAACAAGTGAGGTCAAAGAAGAAACTACTCCTGAGTTTATATAAACACTCTTTTCTGCTGTGCTATATTTTATTGTGGTAAAGAGACTCTCAAGCTTCAGAACCACCTCAGTTATGATTTGTGCCTAGAAATGGTCCTGGTGACATGAAGCTGTGAACCAATCTGGTTTGTGAGCAGTCCCAGGTCTGAGCAGTTTAGTTATATGAAATAAGAAATTCCCTTTTGCTGGGACTGGTGGCACATGCCTTTAATCCCAGCACTTGGGAGGCAGAGGCAGGTGGATCTTTGTGAGTTCGAGGCCAGCCTAGTCTACATAGTTCCAGGACAGCTGGGGCTACAGGGAGACCCTGGCTCAAAAGGACAAATAATAAATAAATAAACAAATAAAAAGCTTCTGTACATCAAAAGAAGTGAAGAGAAAACCCATAGAATGGGAAAAAAATCTTCACCAGTGACACATCTGACAGAGGTTTAACGTACAGATATAAAAAGAACTCAAAAAAATAAAAAAAACCCAAGAATTGAGAAGCCAAATGACCCAATTAAAAGATGAGCTAAAGATTTAAACAGAGAGTTCTCAAAGTAAGAAATAAAGATGGCTAAGAAACATCTCAAAAAGTGTTCAAATTCATTAGCAATTAGGGAAATGCAAATTAAAACCACGCTACGGTATCACCTTACCCCAATCAGACTGCCTAGGATCAAGAGAACAAATGATACTGAATGCTGGTGAGGATGTGGAGAAAGGAGAACGCTCATTCACTGCAGGTGGGATTGCAAACTCGTGCAACCTCTATGGAAAACAGTGTGGAGAACTCTTAAAAAACTAAAAAAAAACCTAACATATTACCTGGTTATACCACTCCTTGGCATGTACCCAAAGGACTCATCCTATTGTAGAGACACTTGTACAACCATGTTTGTAGGTGCTCTTTTCACAATAGCTAAGAGATGAAAGCACCCTAAATGTCCCTCAACTGACGAGTGGTTAACAAAAATGTGGTATATTTACACAAGGAGTTCTATTCAGCAATAAAGAAAGATGAAATGATGAAATTTGCAGATAAATGGATGGACCTAGAAACTGTTATACTAAGTGAAGGAACACAGACTCAGAAAAACAAATAATGTATGTTCTCCCTCATATATGGATCCTAGTACCAAATCCTTTTGAATTCCAGGTCCTTTAATAAGATGATGCTGTATAGCAGTCCCTTCTGCATGAAATAACTACTATCATCACGACTTCAGCTGAGCCTGATCACTAAACATCATCACATTTGGGCTTGTTGACAGTTGTGCTCATTCATTAAAGGAGAGCCAAGCAGGGTCATTTGACCCTCACTGGATTATCCAGCCACTTTTCCTAGCCAACTGTACATAATTTGGCTTTAATCACACATAGCCTCCTGGATTTGGGGAGGGCTAAAGTATATAATCTGGGGAAGGCTAGGAAGAGAAGGCATGACTCCTGCTGGATAAAGGCTTTCCAGTGGGCATACCCTCAGATCATACATACACCTCAGCAACCCCACAGTTATCTCGGTAAGTAAGCTCAATAAATTCATTGGTTCCCCAGTAAAACTTTAATCAAGCATTGTCTTGACACTAGAACCTTAAAAGGGAATAAGCATTGCTTAGCATCCCCAAGAAAAGAAGTCTTACAACAGATTGAAAATTTATTTGTTAAAGCTATTATGTCTCACAATTTTTTTTAAAAAAAAGAAAATGAGAATGTAAAAGATGTTAAAAGGATATGGGAATGGAGATATCTTCCAAAATAAAAAAAATGAGAAAGACTAAGCAAGTGATGAAGGTCTGTGGAGGTTTGTTATGATATATAAAGGATGACACAAAAATAACATACACATAACCTTAAAATATCTATGGTAAAAAAATGAGAAAGCCTAAGCTTCCTAAGGTCTGTGTAGGTTTGTTATGATATATAAAGGATGAGACAAAAATAATATACACATAATCTTAAAATTTCTAACGTCACAGTTTAGTAAACTAGTTTAAGGAACAAAACATATATCTAGCCAAGGTTTATCTGACAATATTTGGTTTTTTATCCAAGCCTTATCCACATAGCACATGATAATTAAAAGTACCAGACTGGTGGAACTAACCTTCTTGGATGCTTAACATAGTTTGAGGCTTATACTAATGTGGTCAGAGGGACTTAACAGTTTTTGCTCCTTGCCCTCCAAGGTCGACTAAGTTCCAGGGGACTATGGAACATCTGTAAAAATGTCCTGAAACTGTGGCAAGTCACTTGTCCTCTTGTTCAGGGAGGAGATGGAGACCCCATGCCATAGACTCGAACCAGTGTCTAGTCTACAAAGAGGAGGGTCAACTCAGAGGAAACAACAAATTCATGATTCCAAGTAAAGCCAGACATGGTCGAGCAAAAACTTTGACTTATCTTCACATAGATGGAACTGGTAAAAGAAAGGAACCAGGAGTGCCTCCCAAGCCCATGTGACCCCTGAGGAACAGATCCTCAAATGACCGTAAGTGTAAAAATAAATTGATTTGGGCCAACTGTATGGTCTTAAACAGCCAAAAGAAAAGAGTAAAGTCATCAGTATATTTCTTTAAGAGTTCAAAGGATTACACTTCCCAGACATTTGGGTTAAGTCTATATAAAAAGCTATTTAGACAATTATTTCTCACTCATGATTTTGTTCATAACCAGAAAGTACTGCTCAGATTTAAGACATCAAATCTTGGTCTCTAGTACTGTAGTGCCCACCTGTAGCTAAGAGAGATAACCCACTATTGTTCTAAAATGATGGATAAATTTGTTTTCTCCCCCTATCTAGAAGCCTTTGAGAGGGAACTGACACTAATTCTAACCATTCCAACAGCTATCAAAATACCTGAAAGAAAATCCTGATTCCATCACTCTAGAGTCCATCCTTGGAAGACAAAACAAAAACAAGGAGGAACCCAATACAGGGATGCTTTTGGAAGCACTTGTCAAGAAACTCCAATGGACTCTCATATGAACATTTGAAAACTGCCCTGTTCTGACTTTTTTCCTGTCTAGAATTTATAATGCTAATTATTCTCATCTTTACTTTCCTTCACATCTCATCTCCTATTCATGATTCAAGGACTTTCTTTTCCCCTTAGAGATAAGAGTTATGCAATTTGTGAATCTTTTAGATAGACCCACTGAAGGGGTACTCCAATTGCCTCACCCTGCGTCCCTGTTCAGCATGGAAGCCAGAGCAGTCTGCACCCGACTCCCTATTGGCAATTTGGGTAACCTCTTCAGAGGATGGTGTGATAAGAGTAGGAGGTAGGAACTGGCTAGGCAGTTAAGGTAAAAAGACACCAAAGAAAAGTAGCCGGTTTCTTGGCTAAAAGTCAATGTCCTTGGGCCTCTTAGCAACATACTCTGTTGCAAAGGCCAAAAATGTCAAAAGTATTTGGGAGCTTGTATCTAATCCTTAAAATATTTTACAGTTACCTCTTCGGAGGGGTTATGTTAGAGTAGCCAAAAGCCCCATAAAAATAAATAAATCAATCAAAGAATAAAAAAGAGAAAAGAAAAGAATGCAGTATTTGGACTCTGGGTGAAAGAGAAAGAGGACATGAAGAATGGGGGGGAATGGGTTGTGGGTACCTCAGGGAATAGGAGGGGGGAGGGGAATACACATGAAGGTAAACTTTTTACATGTATGAAACTGTAAATAATAAATAAAAGATTCTCTTTAAAAAAAAAGACTGCGGCCGGGCATGGTGGCACACACCTTTAATCCCAGCACTTGAGAGGCAGAGGCAGGCGGATCTCTGTGAGTTCAAGGCCAGCCTGGTCTACATAGTGAGTTCCAAGACAGCTGGGGCTACAGGGAGACCCTGTCTCCAAAAGACAAAAAAATATAAAAATAATAATAAATAAAAAATAAATGAATAAAGAATGCAGTATTACATTAAATCTAAGCTTCTATTAAAAAAAAAGAGAGAGAGAAAAGAAAATTGCCACAGCAAATGACCTCTGCCTCTGTCCCCAGTTCCACCTCAAACACAGCTTCTCCTGCCTGTGACCCCACAGCCTACTTCAAACTGATACTCAAAATGGCTTGCTGCCTGGATCTGTAATTGTCAGCTCTGTACCCAGACAAGCTCTGCACTCCTGGTTCATACAACTTATCTGGCCTTCTACAGAGACTTTTGTTTATGTCTGTGCAAGCTTTCTGCCCATGCCTTCAGTATGTCCGCTCTGAACTCTGTAGCCTCTTTAATCCTTTCTTAGCCATTGTGTACACACACACACACACACACACACACACACACACACACATGTGAAGTGTAAAGTGCATGTGCTGATTTCCAGAGGGTTAATATTAGTAATTAAGTTCACAATAACAGAACCTATGTTTACCAGTGGCCATGAATACCAAGCAAAGTCAAGAGCATTTGGATTAAAGCAAATTCAATGGAAAGAGCTTGTGAATTTATTGTTATTCAATAAATGCTCACTCTATGGAAAGGCAAAAAAAAAAAAAAAAAAAAAAAGGCACCAAAGAGTAGCAGCAGCAGCAGCAACAGGTGCAACTTAATGAAAAAGCATAGGATAAGATTACCGGGAACAAAAGTGGTTCATAATGTACAAGCTATCCTCCACAAACTTACAGACTATATTTTCTAATGGACATAAACTATTCACATTTCTGCCTGACAAAAATCTACAAGTTAACATGGGAACTTCAAAAATAAAGACCGAGTGCAACACAGTATACACCCCAGACAATGTTCTGATGAATTTGCTCTTGCGTGGCACTGAAATTATGTGATATTTACTTTCTCCACTTATTTCTAAGTTTCAGACAATATTGTGAAGTTTTTAGAGGGAAGAAGATGTGAATCAGACCCAAGGAATGGGAAAATGGGTGCTTTTATGCAGTCTAGTCCTCCTGCAGAGGATCATTAGCTTCAGCAAATCTTCCAAGTGTTTGGGAAAAGTCTCCTTTTCTTAGTAGAAGCACCTTAGAATTAGAGTTTAGGACTACTTAGTCTGAGGACCAAATAAGAGCCCATAAACTTGAGGTTGAACAGGTTTTAAAAATTATAAGGGAAATAATAAGAAAGAAAACTGTGAGGGGAAAAAAAAACACCGAACAAAACAAAGGTGTTCCTGGAATTCAATGAAAAGGACAGTACAACACAACACAACCTCTGGGACACTTTAAAAGCAGTCTTAAGAGGGAAATTTATAGCTCTAAGTGCCTACATTAAAAAAATCAGAGAGTACAAATAAATGATGTAACATTGCAACAAGACTCTAGAAAGGCAAGAACAAATGAAACTCAAACCCAGCAGAAGAGAAGTAACAAAAAGTAGAGAAGAAATTAATGAAATAGAAACAAAGAAAACAATACAAAGAATCAATGAATCTAAGAGCTGGTTTTTTGAAAAGCTAAATGTAATAGATAGCCCCTTATCCCAGTTAACCAAAAGAAAGAACAAATCCAAATCAACAAAATCAGAGATAAAAGGAGAAACATCAGAACAGATACCCAAAAGATCCAGAACATTATAAGGAAACACTTTAAAAACCTATACTCTATTAAACTTGAAAACCTAAAAGAAATGGATGATCATCTAAAATCATGTGGGAACTACCAAAGTTAAAGTAAGAAGAGATCAACAGTTTAAAACAGACCCATAACATATAAGGAAATCAAAACAGTAATACAAGACCTCCTGACTAAAAAAAGCCTGGGCCCAGATAGATTTACAGCAGGATTCCACCAAACATTTAAAGAAGACCTCCAACCAAAATTACTTAAACTACTCAAAATGATAGAAACAGAGGGAGAACTCCCAAATTCCTTCTATGAAGTCAGCATCACTCTAATACCAAAACCAGGTAAACACACAACCAAAAAAGAAAACTACAGACCCATATTCTAAATGAACATAGATGCAAAAATTCTCAAAAAAATACTTGCAAACCGCATATATACTTACATCAAAAAGATCATTCACCATGATCAACTAATCTTTATTCCAGAGATACAGGGATGGTTCAATATATACAAGTCAATAAACATCAAAAATCATAAAGATGGACTCAAAGACAAAAAAAAAAACACATCATCATCTCAATAGATGCAGAAAAGGCCTTTGACAAATTCAACATGCATTCGTGATAAAAATTCTAAAGAGAATGAATTGGAGGGAATATACATCAACATAATTAAAGCTATATACAACAAACCCACAGCCAACATCATTCTAAATGGAAAAAAACTGGAATCATTCCCATTAAAATCAGGATCTGGACAAAGATGTCCACTATCTTCACTCCTTTTCAATATAGTTTTCAAAACTCTTGCTAGAGCAATAAGACAAGAGAAGGAAATTAAAGGAGTACTAATTGGAAAAGAGGTCAGATTATCTCTTTTTGCAGATAGGATATTATAACTAAGAGATGCCAAGAATTCTACCAGAAAACACCTAGAAACTATGAACATTTTCAGGAAAGTGACAGGTTACAAAATTAATCTACAAAAATCTATAGCCTTTCTATATACCAATAACAAGCGATTGGAGAATGAGTACGAGGATACCCTCCCATTCACAACAGCCTCAAAAAAAAAAAAAATCTTGTAATAAACCTGACAAAAGACAACAAAGATCTCTACAACAAAAATTTTAAATATTTAAAGAAAGAGATTGAGGAAGACACCAGAAGATGGAAGGACCTCCCATGCTCATGGATTGGAAGACTTAATATTGTGAAAATGACCACCCTATCAAAAGCAATATATAGATTCAATGCAATCCAATCAAAATCCCTATGACATACTTCACAGAATTAGAAAAAAACATGTTTAAATTTATTTGGAAGCACAAAAGACCCCGGATAGCTAAAGCAACCCTGAGCACAAAGAGCAATGCAGGGGGGGTTACTATACCAATCTCAAAGTATACTACAGAGCTGTAGTCATAGGAACAGCATGGTACTGGCACAAAAATAGGCATACAGATCAATGGAACATCATTGAAGATCCAAACCTCAGTACATGCAAATCAGCCACCTGATATTTGATAAAGATGCCAAGAACACACAATGGAGGAAAGACAGCATCTTCAACAAATGGTGCTGGCAAAACTGGATCTCCATTTGTGGATGAATAAAACTAGATCCTTATCTTTCACCTTGCACAAAAGTCAATTCCAAATGGATCAAAGACCTCAATGTGAAACTGGAAACTCTGAAACTACTAAAAGAAAACATTGGCAGTAACCTTCAAGATACATGTATAAGAAAAGACTTTCTAAGTCAGACACCAGTTGCTCAGTAATTAAGGTCAACAATCAACAAGTGGGGCCTCATAAAACTAAAAAGCTTCTGTAAGAAAAGAAACAAGGCTGGGTGTGGTGGTGCATGCCTTTAATCCCAACACTCGGGAGGCAGAGGCAGGCAGATCTCTGTGAGTTCAAAGCCAGCCTGGTCTACATAGGTAATTCCAGGACAGCTGGGGCTATAGGGAGACCCTGTCTCAAAAAGACAAAAAAAAAAAAAAAAAGAAAGAAAGAAAGAAACAAGAAAGTGAAGAGAAAACCCACCCACAGAGTGGGAAAAAATCTTCACCAGTGACACATCTGACAGAGGTTTAACATCCAGAATATGTAAAGAACTCAAAAAACAAAGAATTAAGAAACCAAACAATCCAATTAAAAGATAGGCTAAAAATCTAAACAGAGTTCTCAAACGAAGAAATGAAGATGGTTAAGAAACATCTTAAAAAGTGTTCAACATCATTAGTAATTAGGGGAATGCAAATTAAAACTGCCTTAAGATTTCACCTTACCCCAATCAGACTGGCTAAGATCAAGATAACAAATGATACAAAATGCTGCCAAGGATGTGGAGAAAGTGGAACGCTAATTCACTGCTGGTGGGATTGCAAACTTGTGCAACCCCTATAGAAAGCAGTGTGGAGAACTCTTAAAAAACTAAAAATGAACCTACCATATTACCCGGTTATACCACTCCTTGGCAGATACCCAAAGGACTCATCGTATTGCAGAGATGCTTGTACAACTACATTTGTTGCTCTTTTCATAACAGCTAAGAGATGGAAGCAACCTAAGTCCCCTCAACTGATGAGTGGTTAATGAATATGTGGTATATTTCCACAATGGAGTTCTATTCAGCAGTAAAGAAAGATAGAATAATGAAATCTTCAGGTAAGTGGATGGATGTAGAAACTGTTATACTAAGTAAAGTAACACAGACTCAGAAAAACAAAAGATGTATATATACTTTCATGCCGGGCGTGGTGGCGCACACCTTTAATCCCAGCACTCCGGAGACAGAGGCAGGAGGATCTCTGTGAGTTCAAGACCAGCCTGGTCTACATAGTTAGTTCCAGGACAGCTGGGGCTACAGGGAGACCCTGTCTCAAAAAGACCCCCCCCCAAAAAAAAAGATGTATACTTTCCCTCAGTTGTGGATCCTAGCACCTGATCCTTGTGAGCGCATATCCTGATGTAACCGCAGGAAACAGGAAAGTGAAAGGAAACCAAGGAGGTAAAGGGAAAAGAGGAACCCGAGATAGAAGAATAGTAGGAGACAGGTGTCACTAAGGGAGAAATGTGTAAAAAAGGGATAGTTAAAGGGGAGGGGGAGAAGGAGGGTATACAAAGAACTATGGGAAGAAAAGGGGAAGAAGGAGCTCAAGAGAGGTGGGACCATAGCAGACAGAAATTATCAAGGGAGAAATGGGGAAAATGGGGACACTTTAAATGGGAAGGGTGGGGAGGGAAGATAAGACAGGGAAAGGAGGAGACAAATAGTCTCTACCTAGTATAAAAAAAAACAGAGGGAATGCTATTAGTCCAAAAACCTATTGAAAAATTACACATACAATATCTTGACATGAGTCGCTGTGTATATTTGAAAGCAACATAACAAGAAACAGTTCCAGATAGGAAAAACCTTCCTTTTGAGTTGCTGGCCAGGCAGTCCAAGAGATTCCCAAAATTATACAGGCTACTGACACAATCCTTGATTGCCTCCCAGAACTTGATGGTAAGACCCTATGCTGAAGAAAGGACATACTTTGGACACAGGATTTAGAGCAATGACCTGGAAGTCACCTCCCCTGAAGGCTAGCTCTCACAGCTTTGGAGAGCACTACGCAAGGATAAGGGAGAACATCAATTGATGGTACAACCCTAGCTTCAAGGCCTAAAAACCACATCAATGACCAGCCGAGCAAATGACATTGGTGCTGTAGTGACTCACTAATCAACAGCTATCTAATTCGACTTAAAGCCCACTCAGTGGGAGGAAACTCATGTCTGATACTGTAAACCTAGCCAAATACACATAGCTGGAGAGGTCATAAATCTTAAAGAAAACCCCAAGGCTCTCATATTCCTAGACAAATGCAAAATATGGATCCTTAAATTTACAGATAAGTATCCCAGTCACCATTCATTAAAGCACCTTCTTTTCAACAGACAGAGATTATTACAGAGTTATACACCACTGGTCACACACAGAGATTCTCTGTGAATTGCCCAAGCCTAAGTGGCGCATTTAGGATCCAACCTCTACATCTAAGATTCATGGAACATAGAACAAGGGATGAAGAGAACACTAATGCATCTTTCAATTCTCATCAATGAAGCTCCCTCATGCAACAGAGGGCCAAGAACACAAAAGGCCATACGGGTCCTTGGCCAGGACTCCTATATTGAGGTCCATCTACCCAGGGCTCAGGGACCACTGTGGAACAGGGGGCAGAAAGACTGTTAGAGCCAAGGAGGAGGTGCTTGACCATATGGAAATAGTCCTACAGGCACCTGGGACCCTTCTTATACAAACCTACAGCAATGGTGTCAGCATGCACAAGACCTATGCAAACTTAGGCAGACAAAAACCCAGCAGAGAACTGTGGAAATGAACAGCAAGCCCCAATCTTAGTCAAAGAAATATTGGTATAGCTGTTTACTGCTGGGTGAGGAAGAGCTGATCTTCTTAAAGAGAGGTACTCTAGACAGGCTGACTAGATTCCAGTGGATGAACTTACACTGAGGGACATCTGGGGACACTAACTTTCCATGATAGGCCTTAAAATAAATGACACTCCCTTGAGGGGGGAGGGGGGAGGTATAAAATGATTTTCTGTATGAAATACACAAAAATTCAATTAAAAAAGAAGTTTAAAAAGTTATGTGATACAGAATGGTCAGTGGAAATCTGTTAAGTGAGCCAATAAAATATCCTTTCTCTTATTTACAAAGTTGTGTCACTACTCCACCCCAACGCCTTTGTGATTAGAAACATCTACCCATATACCTTTTTAAAGAGTCTTCCTGAGTCCTCGCTGACTTGGACAAATCGAGGAATTATATTATTCAGGTAGATATCACTCAGGGTGGTATGGTCCCTGCTTTCCCGCTTCACCTGGTTTAAGAGGAGATTCCAGCAGTTGACTGGAGAGAGAACATTCTGATCCTTCCTGCACAGAAACAACAAGAAAAAAAAATTAGTGTTGATACACATTCAGGGTCAGCAGCTATGATTATAGTTTGTATCACAAAAATCATAGCAGTCAAAGCAGAACCAGAAATAAAGGTACTTCTTAAACCCTACAGCTGTGGTTTGAATGTGAAATGCCCCTGCCCCAAGCTTTTTTTATTTTTTGTAATTTTGAACCCTAGCTACTCTTTGGGGAAGAGGATCAATGGGGGAGTGGGCTTTCAGGTTTATAATCCAACTCTACTTCAGACCCTCTTTGCTTCCTGGTCTACTATATGTGAATAAGCAGCAACCTTGTGTTCTCTCCACCAAGGAACCCCCTGCTGCTGAGCTCCCCTGACATGATGTGCTCCCTTCCAATCAGTCAAAATGAGTACTTCCTTTCTTAAGTTGCTTCTGATCACCACAGCAATGCAGAGAAAAGAAATAACTGTACACCTACATCACTACATTTTTCCTTTTTTTAGAAAACTGGACAAAATAGGCAAAAATAAGATGAGCAAGAGGGAAAGGGATAGAAAGACACAGGATTTCTTATTGAACACTACTGTGTCCAAAGAACACGGTAAAAAGCATGAAATGATTAAAAAACTGAAGCTCTGAAATGATTAAACAACTGAAATGATTTAAAAAACTGACTTAGGGAGTCACACAGTAACAGGAAGTCAGAGTCTAGAACTACAGCTTTGCACTGTCTGACTAGAATAAGCCTGACTACAAAGTCCATAGCTTAGACATTTGGTCATCTGTCTTTATGGTTAGGGACAAAAGCTAAAGATTTTATCATAGACAAAAATCACTGGAGCACTACAGTTAACTAAACCCCTACAAGTTTATATACTGTAGGATTCAGAAAGACAATGTTGAAGATATCTACCATTAAATATTCACCAAAGACTCCAGTTCCATGGAAAACATCTCAAGAGATTTTTATTTCATTGACTGAGCCATTATCTCATGGCCCATATAACTAAGGTCTTTGGTCTTTAACTTACCTAAACATACGTATTCCTAACGTTCATACTTCAGTAGAGCCATAAACAACTTCTTTTTCTTTCTCTTTCGTTTCCCCTTTGGTCTTTTTGAGACAGGGTCTCTCTGTAGCTCCAGGTGTCCTGGAACTCACTATGTGGACCAGGCTGGCCTTTAACTTACAGAGATCTGCCTGTCTCTGCCTCCTGAGTGCTAGGATCACACCCAGCTCAAGCCATAAACTTCTAAATCTATATGTTCATTTCAAATGAAAATAATGTTGATTTCCAAAGAATTTTCATTACTCAGTTCACAGTACTAATTTAAATGATAGGAAGTTATATAACTTGACCACAGATTTTTCTCTAAGAAGAGAAAATGGAAGTAGGTTCATTTGTTGTGCCACTTAATCAAGGGATACTATGTGCATAGGATTTGGTAGGGCCCTTTACATATATTGTTTAATTTAAACCCTACAACTAATCAAGAGGTGATCTGAATGATCAGGAGAGTAGAACAAAAAAAAAAAGGTTAAAACTTTTAAGTGACAGTAAAAAGTGGCAATGCTAACCTTATTGGATGTTTAACAGCCATAGTTTGAGGCCTATACTAATGTGGTCAGAGAGACTTAAAGGACAGTTTTCACTCCTTGCCCTCCAAGGACAACAAATTTCCAGGAAGGACTATGGAACATCTGTAAAAATGTCCTGAAACTGTGGCAAGTCACTTGTCCTCTTGTTCAGGGAGGAGATGGAGACCCCATGCCATAGACTCGAACCAGTGTCTAGTCTACAAAGAGGAGGGTCAACTCAGAGGAAACATCTCATTCATGCTTCCAAGTGAAGCCAAACATGGTCGAGCAGGACCTTTGACTTATCTTCACATAGATGGAACTGGTAAAAGAAAGGAGCCAGGAGTGCCTCCCATGCCCATGTGACCCCTGAGGAACAGATCCTCAAATGACCTTAAGTGTAAAAATAAATCGATTTATTTGGGCCAACTGTATGGTCTTAAACACCCAAAAGGAAAGTATAACCAAAGAGTAAAGTCATCAGTATATTTCTTTAAGAGTCAAAGGATTACACTTCCCAGACATTAGGGTTAAGTCTCTATAAAAAGTTATTTAGACAATTATTTCTCATTGATGATTTTGTTTCTAAGCAGAAAGTGCTGCTTAGATGTAAGACTTCAAATCTTGGTCTCCAATACTGTGGTGCCCACCTATAGCTAAGGGAGACAACCAGCTATTGTTCTAAAATGATGGATAAATTTGTTTTCTCCCCCATCTAGAAGCCTTTGAGAGGGAACTGACACTGATTCTACAGCTATCAAAATACCTGAAAGCAAATCCTGAATCCATCACTCTGGAGTCCAGCCTTGGAAGACAAAAGAAAAATGAGGAGGAATCCAATAGAGGGATGCTTTTGGAAGCCATTTGACAAGAAACTCCAATGACTCTCATATGAACATTTGAAAATTGCCCTGTTCTGACTTTTTTCCTGTCTAGAACTTATAATGCTAATTATTCTCATCTTTACTTTCCTTCACATCTTCTATTCATGATCCAAGGACTTTCTTTTCCCCTTAGAGGTAAGAGTTATGCAATTTGTGAATCTTTTAGATAGACCCACTGAAGGGGTACTCCAATAGCCTTACCCTGAGTTTCTGTTCAGCATGAAAGAAGCCAGAGTGGTCTGCATCCCAATTCCCTATTGGCAATTTGGGTAACCTCTTCAGAGGGTGGTGTGATAAGAATAGGAGGTAGGAACTGGCTAGGCAGTTAAGGTAAAAAGACATCAAAGAAAAGTAGCCAGTTTCTTGGCTAAAAGCCAAAATGTCCTTGGGCCTATTAGCAACATACTCTGTTCCAAAGGCCCAAAATGTGCAAAGTATTTGGGAGCTTGTACCTAATCTTAAAAGATTTTACAGTTACCTCTTCAGAGAGGTGAATGTTAGAGTAGCCAAAAGCCCCATAAAAATAAATAAATAAATCAAAGAAGAAGAAAGAGTACATGAAGTTATCAGAAAAAAGTGATGGGGAGATATGGGAGGAGTTGGAGGGGAGGGAGTAGGCATGGATTTGATCCAATCACCTTATATGCATGTATGAAATCCTCAATAAATTATCTATTTTTTTTAAAGTGGCAATGCTAGGACTGACCAAGTATGTAATTTGCAAAGGGTACTCTTAACCACGAAGAGGAATCAAACATATGAATTCTCCTTTTCCCTTCCTTCTCTCCAGACGCTAGGTGCAAAAATAGTGAGCTGACAGCAGCACTGCCTCCATCAAGAGCTGGAGGCTACTGAGCACCGAGCTGTGGTCTGTAAAGCTGATAGTTCAACTCAAGAGTTTTCCAATTCTGCTATTAACAAATAATGTCACCATATCACTTTGGGCTTCAGAACACAAAGGAACAGCAAATCACTTATCTAATCAAATCTAAGAAGATGCTTCAAACCAATACATCTTTGAGTCTAAACTAAAACTATTCTAAGCCTGTCCCCTAAGCTACTCTGTCATACTTCTTCAGATAAAACTGCTATTGCTAAGGATCAAATACTGGGGCAACATTATGTCCTTTCTAGGGAAATTAAAAGACTTCCCAGCACTTGAGAGGCAAAGACAGGTGGATCTCTGTGACTCTGAGGCCAGACTGGTTTACAAAGTGAGTTCCAGGTCATTCGGGCCTACAGGGAGACTGTCTTTACACAAACACACACACACACACACACACACACACACACACACTACGGGGGAAAGATGCATATGATTCATTCAAAATGTTTAGTATTGGGGGGAATTAACAGAAAACAATCCTAAATTCAAAATGGTGACAGATTTAAAGCACATATATTCAATGATATTTGATAGTCCTACTTCGAGGACACATCTCAAATCTACTCCAAATCAGTTTTAGTTAGTTATACCATTATACATACAATTATTATATAGTAATTAATTATATTTATTAATATACTTCATATATTTAACATATTATATAATAAACATAAGTACATTAATTATAATTCTTACATAATAAATAATTTAAAACTATTTAATGAGGGCTGGCAAGATGATGGTTCAGGGGGTAAAAGTGCTTGCCATGTAAACTTAATGACCTGAGTTCAATCCCCAGATCCTACAGTATACAAAGAGAATCAACTCCTGAAAGTTCTCCCCTAACTGCCAATGTGTGCCATGACATGCATGTATATATATCACAATAATAAGCAACTTTGTTTAAAAAATAAAATTTACATTTTTTCTGCTAGTTTCTCTTGACAAGATATTAATGCCCTCAGTAAGTACAGAATGTCTCAGGCTTTTTGCAAAGGGCAGATTTCACAAGATCTTAAGTTTACAATTGGCTTCATTTGCTTCTCGAGAGAGCAAAAGGAGGGGTTGGTGGTCTATGTTGAATTCATGGTAGACCATGGCTAGCAAGTGAGAATCAATATATTCAGTTTTATTATTTCATTATCATTGTTACAATGCTTATTATAAATGTTAGGGCTTCTGTCAGTATTTATAATGGGAATAGTTGCTAGGTAGTGTTAGTGACTTAATTTTAAAATAAAAAACATTATTCTTTGGCTGCTGGGCATGGTGGTGCATGCCTTTAATCCCAGTACTCAGGAGGCAGAGGCAGGTGGATCTCTGTGAGTTCAAGGCCAGCCTGGTCTACATAGTGAGTTCCAGGACAGCTGGGGCTATAGGGAGACCCTGTCTCAAAAAGACAGAAAAAAAAAAAAAAAGAAAAGATATTATTCTTTGGTAAACATCTAAACCAACTTGAAACTATGCCATGATTACAGTGACTTGTGTGAATCAGTGTTTTGCTTTGTTTTGTTTTGCAGGGAGGGGGAGAGACACTTCTGTACATTGAATTAGGGTCTTATACATGCCAGGCCAGTATTCTAATATTCCCATCTTGCAAGATTTTTAAAAATTAATTATTTTTGTTTTTTATGTGTATGAGTGTACTGCCTATATGTATGTAAGAGCACCCATGTCATTCAGTGCCTGCAGAGGTCAGAAGAGGGCATTGGATCACCTGGAACTGGAGTTACAGATGGTTGTCAGCTGCTATGTGGGTGCTGGGAACCAAACCTGGGTCCTCTGTAAGAACAGCCAGTACTCTTTACCACTAAGCCATCTCTCCAGCCCGGGGATTTTTTTTTTTAGATATTTATTTTTATTTTATGTGTTTAAATGTTTGCTTGCATGTATGATATGTATCTGTTGCCCAAGGAGGCTAGAACTCCTGGAAATGGAGTTAGGGATGATTGTGAGCTTCCATGTGTGTGTTGGGACCAAACCTGGATTCTCTTACAGGAGTAGTAAGCATGCTTAACCAGTGAGTCATCTCTCCAGCTTCCAAGATTTTCTTAATAGTGAAATTCCCAAATTAAAACCAGAAATAAATGTTGACACTCAAACTCATACAAAACTGTAACTCTTATTCATAATTCTGGTATTACTATTTTTAGTTCACAAACATAGGCTTGTTGTTCACAGTGATTGACTCTGTAGTAAGCACTCTAAAAATTCATACTTTAAAAGCAGATTCATACACCATTGCTTTATGTATTCCATATATGAGAGTACAAGTATTTCTTTTTAAGAAGGTAGTCTACCAGCCAGGCAGGGTGGTTGTAATCCCAGCATTCAGGAAGTAGAGATATGAGGACTGAGAATTTGAGGTCAGCCTGGACTGACTGGGAACACAGAGCAGAATCCTGCCTCGAAACACACACACACACACACACACACACACACACACACACACACACAATTTAAAAAAAGAAACAAACTAAAAAGGAGTCTGTACTAGTTTTCTTGTTGCTGTAACAAAATACCCGACAAAAACAACTTGGTGCAGTCTACCATGATAGGGAAGACATGATAGCAGAAGCAAGATATAGCCAATCACGTATTCACAGTTAGGAAGGAGAAAGTGATGAATGCTGGTATTCAACTTACTTTCTCCTGTTTATTTAGTCTAGGACCCCAGTCCATGGAACAGTACTGCCCACATTTATGGTAGATCTTCCTTCCTCAATTAACTGAACCTAGAAACTCCTTCACAAACATGGCCAAAGGTTTGTCTCTTAGTTGATTCTAGATCTTGTCAGGGTGACCATATTAACTATCACAGTCTATGGCTTAAAATACACACACATCCTAGTATTAGCATTTGTTTTTTCTTCTAGGAATTCCCAGAATGAATTCTTCATACTGCCTCAGCTTTTCACACAATATTTTGGATTCTCTGAATCTGTATGGTTTTTCAGACATTATCCTCCTTTCAACAGAGGTGCTTTAATTTACTTATTTAAAGACAATGGTGGGACAAGAGAGGTGAAGAAAAAGAGGGAAGAAACATGAGTATACTATACTGTTAGTTTCCCCAGTCAACAAGAACAAAGACGAACATACTTCAGGTTGGAAAATAATCAAGTCAACGTGACTTCCCAGGGAGAATATTAAGCCTCAGCTAGAATAGTTTCCTGCTCTAGCAGTTTTGTAGCCTTATATTTGGGCCTCTGAAGCTGAGGGAACTTCGTTGCTCAGGAGATTGAATTTGTCTCTATATCCTTTCCATCTACCATTTGTTTGCACAATGTCTTTGTTTTCCCTGCTCCCAGGACCTCTGGCTGAGTAATCCTGCACATCTAAAGACAAGGGTCTGCATCCCTTATAAATGTGCTCAACAGTTGTGAACCTCCTTAAACACTAATCCCCCCAAATCAGACAAAATATCCAGAAGTATCTTTCTTACTTAAAAATTCAGGAGGAAGATCAAGAAAACACCACACCATCTTGGAGAAGAGACCCAGAAAGTCATGAACCAGCCATGCATCTGCAGAAGGGATTATGGCTGCAAAGGCACTGGAAAAATAAACCTGCACAGCTGAATCATTAACAGTAATTCAAAGACATTAGCTTAAATTTTCCTCACTCAGTGTAGACTACTTACGGATGTTCAAAAACTGAGCAACAGTTGCCTAAAAAGATTTCTCTAAAACATCTAGGGTAAGAAAGCCAACTCCATAAACATAAAGTCTCTATATTATATACTGTCTTCTTTCCATATCCCCTCTGGTTGTTTCAGTAAAGTTACATACAAAACTGACACCTATCCCATCAGTGTCCTGCCAACTCATCTATAAAATGGACAGTCTCCCACCTAGCTCTTCAACACATGGTAGTAAAATCCTAAAAGCTCCTCCAGTCTGAGATAACATTTAATTAATAATTGCTATAGTTATAGCTCTGTAGATGGGATGCATGGGACAAGCTTGGCATTAGCAGAATGGCTTTTAAGTCTCTGTATTGCTATACTGAGGTATGTTTCTTTTTGGGTCAACAGTTATAACTCATGCATTTTCAGGGCTGTAGATCAACTGAGATGATGGATGCAAGAGAATTCGAGCAACACAAAAATGCTATACATAAGTGAGAAATGGGGCTGGAGAGATGGCTCAGGGGTTAAGGGTGCTGGCTGCTCTTGCAGAGTACCTGGGTTCGGTCCCCAGCACTCATATGGTAACTAACAACAGTATGTAACTCCAGTTCCAGGGGATCCAGCACCCTCTTCCGACCTCCACAGATATTGTACAATATGGATGCACTTACATGCCTGCAGGCAATACATTCATACACATAAAACAGAAATAATAATTTTTTAAATGTGAGAAATATTAATTTCATTTCCAAACAAAGGAGGACTTAGTTTTCAACCATTTCCAACATATTCCTCAAAAGACACTAGGCCAGAGACATGAGCATAGCCTGCTAAAAGTACACCACCCTCAGCAAACAATGGTTGGGATAAGACAGCAACAGGCAATCAGCAAAGCCAGCTCTAAGTTTCTTAGATGTGAGAGAGATATCAACAGAAGAGTAGACTTCAATTTTCCACTATCCTTTCCCTTAGATACAAGGTAGAACAATCATTCCTGTGTTCCACAGTGGGTACTGTGTGCTCAGGTAGACAGGAAAAGAATCCAAAGGGAACCTAGAATCCTAGAATCTCAGATGCAGCAGCAGCTTCCAGAACTCCACCTCCACAGCAGAATTTCTACCAGACCTGCCAGCTTCCAAACAGAGCTCGCAGTTATCAACACATCTAAGAATATTATTTCTCACTTTTAAAAAATAGCTCTGTGATGATGGACAAAATTAGAGTGAATTAAATATATCAATGAATATATGCAATTAAATCTCCAATGAGAAAGATTTTTAAAACTAATCATGTACACGATAAAAGAAATCATGTAGTGGTGGTTGGACAGAAAACTAGGGATGAAGAGAAAGCTAAAATAAGACAACAACAACAAAACAAACAAACAAACAGAAACCCTTAATCCTAAATTACCTCCAGGCACCTTGACTGAAATGAAATGAACTGGAGTAGTCAAAGAGATGACTCTTATTCAGATGAGTGTTATTAGCCTTTCTGGCTTATTTTCTTTGTTATGTATTTTGCTGATGCTGACAGAAACAGGTGAGCTGGATAGAGAGGAAAAGCTGCACTGGATTTGTGGTCTGACAGTGCCATGCATAAAATCAAACCCTTGCTGACCCAGATAAGCCAGAGGATGGATTCGATTTGCTAGGGAAGATGTTAAAAGGAGGGGGAAAAACTTTAAAAACGAAATCTCTAAGGAACTGACTTGAAAAGATTCTGCCTGTAATGGTGGCTGCTGGCTATGTGATACACTAGTATAGTGGCAGCCTGGAGGTATCCTTCAAAGACAGGCTAGCAGATGGGGTGTGTCTATGGGTTTATTATAACTTTAGCAACAATGAGATTAGAGTAGGAGAGTTCAGAGAGTTCAGAGTTCAGAGAAGTACCAAAACCAAGACCAAAATATCCTATGTATGGAGATATAAGCTTTCAAATTATCAAGCTGCCACAGACATGCCTAGGCAGATGATTAGAAAGGATTCAAGCAGCTGTGTATGTGCCTTACTCAAAACATTCTGTCCTCTATAATCAAATTTGTGGGGGGAAGAGCTATATAGAAATGGGATTTTTGTGGCTCTTTTGGAGAAGTCCCATGGAGGCCAGCCGAGAGAGAGAGAGAGAGAGAGAGAGAGAGAGAGAGAGAGAGAGAACGAACACACCAAGAGCTTTAAAGTAGGAAACTGACCCAATAATATGTTAAATGCTTAGCAACAATTTCCTAATTATGGGTCAATGGTTCTTTTGGGTTAGGGCAGAAAATAAGGATGATCCCAAATAGGAATCATTACAGACAGCCTTCCTTTCAGCCACCCCAACAGTACCCTGCTCTCAAGGGAGAGGAGGCAGTTGGACGCTCTTCCCATCACTCTGGAGAGCTCAGTGGGCCCCATGAGAACAAACATGGGGGTCTACCCAAGATTCAAATCTCTGCCATCTAAAGTTCTTGCCTAGATTTCTGACATCTTATTTCTGGTTCCTTCTGAGTCCCTGATCTCTTCTTATTTCATTCATTCATTCAACAATGAATAATGGAGTACCTACAACGTGCTAGACCTTGTTCTGTAGACATCATTCTTGTTTCCTGTTATTATTCATATTTGCAGACTTCCAAGACATGGCTTTCTGTCTCCTAAAATGTCACATCTTATGCTGGTTTTGTTGTTTGTGTGTCAATGAGTATGGAGGAACCCACTGAGAAACCCTCACTCAGCTGATGTTTGTTCAGAGCAAGTAGGTAACTCCATCAACAAAACTAAAATACACCAAGAAAAAGACCTAACAATGGTGTGAGCAATGATCAAGGAACACAAAAGCCACATGACTTCTCAATTTAAAAAGTTTATAACCATCTATATTACACTGATAGTTGGAGCCACATGCTCCATAGAAAAGTGTGTCAACAATTCTACAATTATATCTTCAGTTTTTCCTTCTCCAGTTAACATGTCACCAGAAACCCCTTAAGTAATAAATCATAGCATGTGACAACTATATAGTGAAAAAAACCACACAGATGTGTTAGCAGATTTTTCAAATAAGTAAAATCTTGGAAGATGACTGAGGCAGACAGTCTGGCTCACTCCTGGTAATTCATTCTAGAGAAATATTGCCAAAATGAAATGACGTCACTCAGAAATCCACACATTTATTTCAAAGCAGTACATTCCCTTTAGGAACAGGCATCTCCTGGGCACCAGGTATAAGCAGAGAAGTTTGCTATACAGCCAGTAAGTCCTTCTGGCTGGTAATCAGTATATAAGTATGCCAAGTAGCAACAGCCCATTGGTAAGAAAGGGCATCCATAAGGGTACCTCCCCTTTCTAAATACATGTTCTTGGGACAATGAGTCCACTTACATGGCTCATGATTAATAGTGAGGAAAATATAGTTTTAAACTAAAGTTAAATGAAATGAGTTACAATCCTCAGAGCAGCTTCATATATTATTATTCCTCATGTGTTGTTTTGATATTTATCTTGTTTTTATAGGAAGGAAGTCTCTTGAGGATAGGGTATATTTTAGACTGTTCAATGAATACCTATTACAAAAAAAATTAGGCTTGAGGCTGGAGAGATGGCTCAGCGGTTAAGAGCACCAGCTGCTCTTGCAGAAGACCTGGGTTTGATTCCCAGCACCCACATGGCAACTAACAACCATCTGTAACTCCAGTTCCAGGGGACTCCAACCCCCTCTTCTGACTCCACAGGTATTGCATGACATGGGTGCACTTACACATATGCCAGCAATACATTCTTACTCATAAAATAAAAAATTTTTAAATCAGGCTTAACAAATATCAGGTACCAGAGCCACAGAAAACTTATATGAGTACATTAAGACTGCAACTGATTCAGTAAATGAACAATCACTATTTTCAACCTCCATAAATTTTGCTCATCAATTTCTTCAGCATATAGCTTATTCTATGAGTAGCTGCGGAGTGACAAAATCTGCATCCCCATTAGCTCATATATTCTAAGTAAAGGCATATTATTAGTCAGGTTGATACTTCATTGGTAAAACTTTAAAGGGCTGTGTAGCATAAGGATGCCTTAGTCAATTTCCAGGTTAGTAGGTCAAATTTTGAGTTTAAGTCCTTATGGAATTTGGACGAATATAATGATTCTATCCCAGCAAGGATGTGCTCTGTAGAAAGTACTCCAAGACCCAGATTCAGCTCTGCCATTTGCCAACCTTGAATAAGTCACAAATGTACTATGGGTTTTGAATTTTCTTTGCCTGTTTGAAAACATAACTGAAGACAATAGAGCTTACCTGCCTAACTCAACTGACTTTCGTGAAGATCAAGTCAAGCAAGGTGATGTCTACAGAAAACCTTTACACACAGAAGTGTTTTCCAATTACGAATCAGTATCATTATCACTTATTACTTTAACAAGTAATTACTTGTTATTACTGACAGGCCACACAATAAATTTACACTCACAAAATGGCTACAGTAATGTTTTTTTGTAAAGACAAACATATCTCAAAATTCTCAGGTCTTCTAAATTTTACAATGAATTTATCTGATAAATTTTCTACTTTTATCAGTGCAATAAGTAGGAGTATGTTTTGCTGCTATTAACTTATCATCTGGCTCTCTGGAAATTCCCCCAACCCAGTGAACCTGTTGTGCCAACCTTGCTGAGACTTGAAAGGGAAAATTACTAAAGTGTGAAAAGTCAGAAGGTACAAAAAAATAGAACCATGGAATTTCAGAAGCAGATGTTCCAGAGCATAGACCAAACTCATCATTTTCTACAGGAGGAAAATGAAACTCAGGAATGATGAGGCTACATGAACAGTGGTGGTGTAAGACAAGCATCCATGTCTCTTCACTAGTGACCATTTTCTTTTTTCACTGTGCTGGCTGCTATATTTCAACCAGAAATTCCTATTGTCTACAAAGACCTGGTGCTGAAAGAGTCAATGGACAATGTTTAGATCCCCAGAGCACAGAGTTATTCTAAGACAACACATAACAGGAATACCAAGGGTCCATGAACCAGAGGGAGCAAAGCTGCTGGTGGCTAGTGGCGCCAGAAAACATGTTGACACACTGCATGTGGTTATACATGAAAGGCAAGTGAAGAGAAAACAGAGTTTTGAATCTCACCCATTCTAATTTGGGACTGGCTCTGGGCATCCCTTGGAGGGTTGTGCTATACCCGGCCACTCTGTAAAAGGACCTTTCAGTTCCTTAACTCTCTATTCTGTGGCCTCAGTTAAAATGTTTTCTACTGTATAAGAACCATAAAAGACATTATAAAAAGAAAACTACTGAAGCAGGGAAAGGTCCAGGAGGCTGTGTGGATGATCTGAGCCATTCTGAAATATAAGATTCTCAATCTGAATTTGAACGGTCACCTAGCAAGTATTTCCAGGCAAGTATGTGACCTGAAATCATAGGCAGACTCCTAAGTTTCTAGTAGGGCAGTTTCTCTAAGTGACCTCCAAATCACTTTGCATCAGAATCACCTGTGGTGCTTGTTGAAGCTGTGACCTGAAGTCATGCTCAGGAACCTGCCTTTTAAATAAGCATTCCAAGCAACTTTACACACAGCAAAAACAACAACAACAACAAAAAAAAACTTTAGAACTAATGATTATAGCAATGTTTTCCAAACTATGGGATGTAAGTCATTAATGGAGCTAAAAAATCACCAATTTAAAACTAACATTCTCCTCCCCAGCCCCCAAACCTAGAGAACAATAAAACAGAATAACAAAATACAGTAGAAAATATCAGTATATATCATATACAGCAAAATTTATCTTTGTTTTGTGAAAATGATGCTCTTAGTTACTTAATATGTATATTGCTTTATATTTTTCTTATCTCTGGTTTTTGTTTTAGTCAGAGTCTCACTGTGTAGCACAGGCTAGCCTAGAATACATGTTCCTCCTGCCTCAGCCTCTCAAGTGTGTTGTGCACAACTATGGCTGGCATACATGTGTATGCACATGAGTATACATGCGTGTTCCAGCTCACAACACATATTCTTGATGTTCTAAACCATTTTAAAGTCTAGGGCAATGGTCTTAAATTCTGGGAGATGATTAGATACCCCATATCCTTTTGAGAATCTGAAGGTTCTCTTCCAAGTATTTCCTTCCAAGACAGAAGAGGAGAGACAAGGGAGAAAGAAAAGAAATTGGAGGGGAGGGCACTTAGAAGATGCTCAATGTGTAAAAAGCACTTGCTGTACAAGCATGGGAAACTGAATCTGGATCCCCGGGACCCACATCAAAGTTGGGCATGGTGGTATGCACCTATAACTCCAGCACTGGGGGATGCAGACAAGTGGATCCTGAGAGCTTGTTTGGCCAGCCAGTCTCACCAAAGGGCAAGCTCTTGGTTCAGTGAGAGACCTGTCTCAAAAATATCAGGTGATGAATGACAGAGAAAGACACCTGACAGTGACCTCTGGCATCCGTGTGTTCATGCATGGGAGTGTACTTCTCATCCCATATACACCGTACACACACACACACACACACACAGACAAAGACACACACAGACACACGGACAGACACACACACATATACATACATGAAAAGGAAATGGGTGGGGGGAGAGAAATTAGGGGAAAGATATATCTATATAAACCTCCTAATTTTCATATGAGTCCAGGGTCCCTAAACTTCTGGAATCTCATTCCCTGAGGACTCTTTTCAGGAAAATTCCTACAAGTGTTTAGTACTCTGGTCATAGTGGGTACCTGGAAATCACTGCATTGTATCAGTATCTTCCTTGTGATACTCTCTACCAGCAGCCACTGTCTTTGTTGTGCACCTGCACAATAAATGGTCCTACCATGTTGATTTTCTTCTTGTATTTACAGTGTCTAGAAATGATGAGTTGAATGATGTTCTAAAGAACATGGGAAGTAAGTGGCTGGCAAATTCCAAGAATGAGGATTCTAAAAATAATGATGTGGGCATAATGTCACTGTATCCTAAGGGCTACACTTGCTACCTTCCATGGCAGACAAGGAAAGGTAGGCAAGGTAGGCAGTGGAACTGGCTCCTTTTTTGCACCCATATGGATAAAATCAGTAGAACACCTGCTTTGTTCCTAAATAGATGGCTTCTTGACCACTGATAAAAGGTAAACCTCACCTCCTTATGAGACCAGAAACTCATAAATGTCTTAGTCCTAGATAGAAGATTCAAAAACAGCATTGACAATCAGAAAAATACCAGCAACTCCAGCTTGGTTATCAACAGTATCATATCAATGGTTTAAATCTGTCAACACATACTGAGAGTACAAATGAGAGTGAAAGTTTTAGAAACTAGCCTTTACTAAGGGAGGCAAAAAAAGAAGTAATGCAAAGCAATAGGAGCAATGAGAGACGAGGCAGAGGAAAATGGAGGCGGAAGTACCTGTAAAAAGAGCGAACCAAACTCCAAAGTATTCTACATTTCCTGATGCTTTTCAGCCATTTGTTTTCATGCTGTAGAAACTGGCACGGCATCTAGGGCCCACCTAATTTTGAATGTAGGTTGTTGGCAAGATTTAGAACAACTGGAAACAGCAGCACCAACCAGGTTATGTAAATCTGGGTGAAAGAGAAGTAAAATAAAGTGTGTGCGAGATGGAGAATGAGGGGCGAGTAGGTCAGAGGAAGGGGAATCCAGAAGCCATCCTCAGAGAGAAGGAAGAGAATCAGGTCAGAATTTGTGCAAGAGTTGCTAGTGAAGTTGAAACACCTGAGTATAGAAAGCTAACAAGGAGAAATTCCAGGGTCATTAGGACAGGGAGCTGGTTAACAGTCCAGTAACCAGGGCTAAAGTTCTGCAAGTTTGGGTATCTATGAGCAGTGTCCTGGACTAGATCAAGATTGCTAAAGGCCCTACATGAAGCATATGACATGAGTGGCTGGTAAATGGTCTATATAATCATGGCAAGGACCTGAGATAAAACTGGAATTTTGGTTCCCTAAATGCAAGAGAGGTGACTGCCCACAATGGTAGAAAGAATGTGAGCAGAGTCATCTTAGGAGAAACTGGCAAGGATCCACATCCACAGAATGGCTTGCTCAAGTCACCACTGACCCAGGAAGAGAGAGACATGTTCACAGTTTTGAGTACATTCATTGTCTGACTTATGACCCCATCATGATTTATGCTAATACTCTGACACAATCAATAGATAATCGTGTTTATGGCTCTTCCTTGGGCTTCTCAACCTCTAGTCAAGAGAAAGATCTGGCAGTGAGAATGCTAATCAAGCTCCCAGCCTGGAGAGGAAAAATTAAATATAAACAGAAATCAATAAACTAAACTGTATTCAAACAAATAATATAACCACAGTGAAAATCTGAGGTTTGAGAAAGAACTAATGAACAACTTTTGAACACTGTTTTGGCCCTCTAGGCTAGAAACAAAAACTTTAATACTGTAAGCCAGTACTAAAATTGAGTCATTTTTTTCCAGAGGCATGAGTTAGCAATTCTGAAACTACATTCTGTACAGTCTAGGATTGCACAACTAATTAAATATACTATGGATCATAGGACCAGATTCCTCACTGTTCAGAGAACAGTACTGCAAATATGGAAAGGGGAAACATTTTAGTATAGACAAGCAGAGGTTGTCTAAATTAGTGATGGCTTTAGTATAGATAAGCAAAGATTGTCTGAATTAATGATGGCTCTCTTACTTCACAATGGTGTGGAAGCAATAAGCATTTGGTAGAAATTGTACTCCACATTTTAGATTTTAATCTTTTCCTAACTAGTTATATGCGATGATTCTGGGCAGTGGCTCCCTTGAGACAACAAATGTAATAATAACCAATACTCCAAAGTGTGCTGTGGTGCTAAGTTATGTTTGGTGTATTAAATGCATCTTCAACTTATCATGGATTTATCAAAATGTAATCCTATCGTTAAGTAGAGGAGCACCCAAATACTGCTGGAGAAAGAGTCAGAGTACACGGTGTGGGTTTACCTACACCTATGTACTATCTCTACAATGGAGACCATAAACAGTTACATTTGGGTAACAAACAGCACACTTAGCATTCATTGTTTCTACATTTAATTCCAAACTAAAAGCAGCTAGGATTCTCTAAAGAAATGACTCTCTAGAGCTGAAGTAAGGTAAGTTTAATTGAGTCTGAACCATCTTGTTTTAGAGTAAGAAAGTACTCAAAGGAATGATATGAAGACATGCCATAAGACACAGAATCTGTCTGATAGAACTCCACTAGCCAAATTAAACAACATGAACATCAAGATAAATAAAGATAATTATAAACAGGCTGGGCATGGTGGTGCATGCCTTTGATCCCAGCACTTGGGAGGCAGAGGCAGGTGGATTTCTGTAAGTTCAAGGCCAGCCTGGTCTACATAGTGAGTTCCAGGCCAGCTGGAGCTTCAGGGTACCCTATCTCAAAAAGACCAAACAAACAAACAGAACAAAAGATAAGAGTGGTGGAAAATCTCTTCCTTCTATAAAATTATACCTGACAAGTATAAAAGGAATGATAGAAATTGAAAAAAGGACTTTTTGGTGACCATCATCATTATTGTCATCATCACAACAGATTCAAGCAGGAATTATCAATGGATGAACAAATAGAGAGTACTGAAACAGAGAATCTGGCATTTATACAAAGACTTAAGATATGACTCCACAACATGTCCTTTAATTAAAAAGCACAGAACAGAATAACATTAATAGTTATATTAGAAACTTGACAGTACTATTTTAAATAAACTATCATAGATACTATTTTAACCAAACTATCAGTAATGGAGCAAATTACCAGCAAGTGACTCCTAATACGATTCACTGAGAAAAACATGACATTACCTCTACTACATTCCTACCAAGGGCTGGAAACCTGAGTCAAATTATAAAGTATTATCAGAATATTATAAATATTAAGTAATATTTTTTGGCTGAATGTTCCAAAAAAAAAGTCAATGTAATAAAATAAAAAGACCTGAAATTATTCCACAGTAAAGGACTCTTAAAAAGACAACTCCCAAAGGGTATGCATGCTGGGTAGCTTTAGTGTCAACTTGATGCACCTGGGTTGAAGGAGCCTCAGCTGGGGAATTGCCTCTATTGGACTGGCCTGTGGCCATGTCTGTGGGGCATCTTCTTGATGAGCGATGTGGGAGGGCCCAGCCCACTGTCGGTGGTGCCACCTCTGGGCAGGTGGGCCAGTGTTGCGTACGAAGGCAGGCTGAGCAGGGCCAAGGAGCAAGCCAATAAGCAGTGATTCTCCATGGCCTGTGCTCCAGCTCCTGACTCCAGGTTTCTGCCCTGAGTTCCTTCCTTGGGCTCCCTGATGAACTGTGACCTGGGAGATGTAAGACAAATAAACCCTTTCCTCCCTAAGTTGGTAGTGGTCAGAGTGTTTTGTTACAGCAATGGAGAAACAAACTAAGACAGAATACCTTTAATTTCATCACTCAGGAAGCAAAGGCAGGCCGATCTGAGAGTTCTAGGCCAGACTGATCTATACTGCAAATTCCATACCAGCCAGGACTGCATAATGAAAGCTGTCTCAAAAAAAAAAAAAAAAAAAAAAAGAGAGAGAGAGAGAGAGATAACAAAACTCAATGAACTGCACAATCTTGAATTTCTTATGCCAAAAAGACATTTTTTTAAAAAACAATTGGTAAAATCTGGATGACTAAGTAGTATCATAGCAATCTTCATGTCCTGATTGACAACTACACTGTAATTATGTAAGTAAACACCTCCAGTTTTAGCAAGCACGCACTGATGTTTGTAGGGATAAAAAGGTACCATGTCTGCAACTACTCTCAAATATTTCAAAAAACAAAGTATTTACACCTGCAAGATGTACATAGAAAGAGAAAGAAATAGAAAAAGCCAATGTAGTAATATGTCAACACTTTCAGGCAATCTGGGTAAAATAGTATATGGTAATTTTTTGTACTGTTCTTAAAATTTTTCTGTAATTATAAAATGTCAAAATAAATTTGTCAAAGATTGCATTTTCCTCATCTCTCCTCTGGCAACAAATATATTTTACTTGGTTATCTTTTTCACATATGCCTCTGTGTTCCATATGATACCATGAGCCTCCTAAATCAGGAAAGTTGATTTCCTCCATGCCCTCAGAACCTGTGCAGAGCCTTTCGGTGACCATTGGTGATAAGAATGAAACCAAGTGCTTATTATTGAATCACGTACAATGCAAGTGTCTAAAACGTCTCACAACAATCCTACCTTCTCAATTTTAACTCCATGGCTTATCAAAACACAAAAGTGTATGTATACATACTTAAATGGTTTCATGTTCAGTGATAAACTCAATGAATTAGAATGTCAGTTTATTCTTCTGAGTATATTAAACTCTTAAAGTGGCCCTTGGTATAGAATAAATGTTCAGAAATGTTTTCTTAATGAACAAACATACTAGGATTGGTATTTGCTTATTTTTCTAAAGAATTGCACAAAATGGCCAAAAATGACTTGTTTTCTGGAATCAATAACAATAGAAGATATCCTTAGCTTCCAAAATAAGGGATTTTATCAAAGATTTTCAAACCAGTTGTTTCTGACTAAATAGAGTGGCACAAAAACTTGCTCACATCTGGAAATATCATCTTTCTTCATTTGGTTAAAGATGAGAACCTTGCTAAAGTATTTTTTTTAATTTACTTACTAAAGATATACTGTATCTATATTTTTCCATTAGAGATTTCCTATGTTGTGAAGTATAAGGTTCATAAACACTCATCTCACCTGGTTGAAAACTTAGTATGTGTGCTTGGAATTTGGGTGACAGGGATAAAGAAAAGGCAACACTCAGGGATGGGGCTGTAGTTCTGAGGTAGAGTACCTGCTTAGCATATTAAGACCCTGGGTTAGACCCTTAATAGCACAAAAAGAGAAAGGAGGGAGGGGTAACATTAAAATTTCTTTAGGTCATAGCATTTTTTAATCTTATTATTTTTCTGTGTATGAGTGTATTGTCTGGATGTATGTAAGTGCACCTGTGTTGTATAATGCCCACAGAGGTCAGAAGAGGGCATTGGATCCTCTGGAAGTGTTGTTATGGACAGCTGTTAGCCACCCTGTGGGTGCTGGAACCTGAACCTGTGCTGTTAACTGCTGAGCCATTTCTCCAGCCCCAAGTCATACTATCTTGACCAATTTTCAGTTAATGATGTAATGGGGACCTGGCAAAACCAATACTGAGAAGGTACAAAAATAAGCTTAGAATTCAAGAAAAGTTCATGTGGTGGTACATGCCTGTAATCCAGGTAGCTGAGGCAGGAGGATCTTGAGTTCGAAACCAGCCTAAGCTACCCCCCAGTAATACTTTGACTCAGGAAAAAAAAAATCCTAGAAAAGAGCACATCCCAGAAATCTCTATGCTATAACTTTGGAAAGTACTAATGAAAGAATCTATGCTGTGTACCTATCCACATATGTTGTGCAGTTCTGTGTGGTGGGGAAGAGCACACACTTCCATCCAAGCAAAGAAGGAGCTTACAAACTCAGACCATACACAAAGGAGGAAGCACAAGGAAGAGGAGGGCAGGAAATCAAATCACCTTTGAATCACCTGCTTTTCTGGGTGCCCCTCACTCTCTATTCAGAGTCCATTCAGTATGCTTTGTGTTCCAGGGAAACCTGTCAGAGACACCTGTACACTGCATAATCAGCCTGTTGTCAAGGGCATGCCGACAGTTTGAGGAGTTGAAAGCTTGAGATACAGTCTGCTGACACTACAGTGCCAGATCCTAGGAGGTACAGGAAGCTCTGAGGAGTCCCCAGCATTCTCCCAAATGCTCATAAAAGCATGTTTTGCTGTTGACCTGTCCTCTATCATTCCCTACTCAAGAAAGACAATATAAAGTCATTTAAGTAGAAGCTTGGGAGCTTCTGTTTGGCATCCTGAGACCAGTAAACTATATTCCGTTATGTTCATGGCTGAGATGAACAGAACTAGCCTTCTTCTGCCAAGTAAAATCTCCCTTATAACTTTATAGAAACCCCAACAGTTTGAACACAAAACATACAACTGCTAAGTTTTTATATGAACGGATCATACCATTATATAGTCACATAACTGCATCTGTCCCATTCAACATAGGCATGCCATAATAATCAGAAGAGAGGTTGAGTTTGTCATTGGTGAGGGCCCACAGGAGACTTTGAAGAAGATGGTAACTGACATGATATATTATCTAGTAAGGCTTAGGAATAGCTAAGTCTGTATAGGAAATAACTAGTGAATGTAATGTTTTGCCTAGTTCAGCTATGCTCCTGAGGATGAGTTGCCATTATGTGTCAAGCACTATCTTAAGGTCTTCATGAATATTAATCCACTTAATCAGGATAACAACTCTGAAAGGTAAATACTACTATTATCATTTTGCAGCTGAAGAATCTGAGGTGACTAAGAATTTTCATTTAAGGTTATATCACTAGGTATAGTGACACAGGCCTGAAATCCCAGCACTCAGAGGAAGAGCCAGGAGAGTCACTGTAGTTCCAGGCTAGATTGGACTAAACAGTGAGTTCAAGACTAGGGTAAGCTACAGAACATAATCCTATCTCAGAATTCAAAATTGATTAATTAGTTCATTAATTAAAATATAATAAAGTCACACAATAAGTACGGAAATCCAGGACTGAAAACGCAGGAAACCTATTTCCTATAATCTGTGACCTTAACTATCATGCTATACTCTTCCTATGATGATGATAATTATATCAGCTGCCTTTTATTGAGAGTCATACTAAGTTGTAGGTGCTAGCCTAGTGCTTTATACACATTATATCTAATCCATACAACAGCCCTTCCAGGCATTACTCTCCACACTTCACAGATGAGGGAACAGGCTTCAAGATCACATAGCTATGAGTGGAAGAGATTGGACTTAGACCCAAGTTTGTCTGGTTTAAAGCTCTGAGTTATTTTGTTTGTTTTTCCCTACTAAATCACCAAGGTTCCCAATGAGCTTTTCACAGAATTCTTTCTCAGTTCCAAAGACTGGCCACAACCTTGTTTTACTGATGTTCAAACTGCCTTCTTATAACTCTTTCATCCTGCTTTGTCCTTGTGTGAGGAGTCCTCCCAACACCTTCTTTTAAAAGGGCCAACCATCACCCAAGGTTCTTATATGGACTGGGTCAGTAGAAAACAGACCAAGAAACCTTCTACTAATTTCTCAATAAAAGTAACCTGAGCCACAGGGAAGAGAGGCCAACCGTTACTTGACACCAGATTCAATATCTGGCCAAAAGTTGCCCAGAGGAAGCACACAACTCCCAAATGTATTAAAAAATCAATGAATGAACGATGGGCTAGCCCCCCAAGTCAGGGAGCTCTCCCTTCTAGCAACTTCATATTTCCTGTTACTTCCCTCCTTAAAGTCACACCATATTGAAAGAGTTTCTTTTCTCTAGTCCTCTACCTTTTTCTCACTTGCAACCATAGCTTTAATACCCTGCTTTTCAACACAATACTATTTTGTGAGAGTAGTAAACAACTTTGAGCTTGACTCCAGAAAATGAATCCATTAGCAGAAGGTACTGTACCTACAGAGACTGCACACATGCATATACTGGGCTTAAGATCAAGAACATGGACTCTACAAGAATGGTTCTTAATTGTATACTTAATCTCCCATTGAAGGGAGTACTGAAAATTGAATGTCTACCATATTCTTGAGATACCTAAGCCAGGTTCTCTTAAATCCTTCTCAAAAATACCACAACACACAGCAACTAAATAAGCAGAGTTAATTTTCATGTGTACACTTAAAAATATATTTTATTTATTTAAAAAATTTTTATATGTTGTGATAGAAGATGTCCAAGATCTTGCTTGGCTATTTGGCAACTCTTTCTTTTACAAATTTTTGAATTGAAAAAAAAAAATTTTTATGTGTATGATGCTGGGCATGGTGGTGCACGCCTTTAATCCCAGCACTCAGGAGGCAGAGGCAGGTGAATCTCTGTGAGTTCAAGGCCAGCTTGGTCTACATAGTGAGTTCCAGGACAGCTGGGCCTACAAGGAGACCCTGCTTTAAAAAGAAAAAAAAAAAAAAAAAAAATTATGTGTCTGAGTGTATTGCCTGCATGTATGTAAGTACCTACACCCAAGTCATGCAATGCCCATGAAGGTCAGAAGAGGGTGTTGGATTCCCTGATGGAGTTAGGACAGTTGTTAGCTGCCATGTGGATGTAGGGACTTGAACCTAGGTCCTCTGCATGAGCAGCCAGTGCTCTTAATCACTAAGCCATCTCATGTGTACACTTTCATGCACTGCTAATTTAATGTTAGTGAAAGTAGGACATTGTCTTATTCTTCATGTCCAGATTCTAGCTAAATGCCTGATCTTCAACCAAGTCCCTTCTATTTCTTGGACTCCCTCCTCTAAGAGCCTATAACAATCTTTAAAATGTTCAAAAATATTTATTAAGGAAAAGCTAGAGAAAGAAAAGATATTGTCAACTGGTTATAAACCAGCATAAAGTCTGTGCAAGAAAAACAGCAGGACAATAAAGCAGAGTTCCTCTAACATGCCATAGACAAAGAGGTGCTACCTCAAAATAAAACAAAGCTGGGGGTGGCGGTGCACACCTTTAATCCTAGCACTTAGGAGGCAGAGGCAGGTGGACCCTCTGTGAGATTGAAGTCAGACTGTTTTGTAGAGAGTTCCAGGCCAGCTGAGGCTACAGGGAGACCCTGTCTCAAAGAGACAATCAATCAATCAATCAATCAATCAATCAATCAATCAATCAGTCAATCAATCAATCAATCAGATCAAAACCAAGTGAACTGAAAAGTAATTTACAACAAGCCTCTGTGAAAGAAAAGAAAAGCCAGCACATTATTAATTAGAATCCTATGGAGTAATATTAACACAAATTCCACTTAAAGAGACAATCAAAGGCTCATCAACAAATAGGAGTACAATTACATTCATCCCTTCAAAGAGCCAAAGAAAATGTAAGAACATCTTCAATAGGAAGGCTTCCTATCCTCACATAATTTTTTTTATCTCTGCTTTTAATCAAACAAGGCTGACGGAATTCTAGGTGTTAAGACCCAGGGAAGCCATATTATCTACTTAAAGCAGAAGGTAGAACAGAATAATCACTCTTGTTTATAGCATCTCTCACTCTTTGTCTAGAGCAGAGAGATGAGACAACAAGGTCAGATTTTGCAACAGAGTCAACTGTATGGGCTTTAATGAGGTTATCTACACTGAGCAGTGTGGCAAGAGACAAAAGGTAAACAGGAACAAAGCAATGCCACAAAGCCGGAGTGACAGTATAATGGCCTCCAGGGGAAAAATTTGTCCAAGAGAAGATACAAAAAGCAGTTCAGCAACATTTGCCCCTAAATGCGGCCACTTAAAAATGTAACAAAGAAGCCGGGTGTGGTGGAGCACGCCTTTAATCCCAGCACTCGGAGGCAGAGGCAGGCAGATCTTTGTGAGTTCAAGGCCAGCCTGGTCTACATAGTGAGTTCCAGGACAGCTGGGGCTACAGGGAGACCCTGTCTCAAAAAGACCAAAAAAAAAAAAAAAAAGTAACAAAGAGCTGGGCGTACCCTGGTCTACAAAGTAAGTGCCAGGCCAGCTGGGGCTATAGGGAGACCATCTCAAAAAGACCACCACCAACAACAAAAAAGTAACAAAACACCCAACTTAACCCACGATGAATGGCCGAAATGGAGCCAGAGTGAGACTGGCCTGGGAAAGGGTGGGCTGAATCCATGTGGACTGCCTTCAGTCCTGGACAACCTGCCGTATCCCAAGTTGAATAGTTTCCACAACCCAAAGAAGAATCTATCCAGAGCTGCTGCTGGCAGCTGTCCTGGCAGCACAGGGAGACAAATTCATGGCATTACTGGGCCAACAGCTGCTACAGCTCTGGGGGAAGTGACAAGTGCCTGCTGAGATGCACTGGGCAGAGAATGAACTATTCTGGGACTAGCCATAGAGTCAGCAAAACTGAGGCTACAGTTTGCTGGCTGAATGAAAATACAGTACACTTCTCACTTCAGAGACTCAGCAAACTGAAAGCCCTCTCTCTGGCACAGCTTGTTTGACTTAGTTGATTCTTGTCTTCACATCTGGCCCCATCTTTTCTATTTCCAAGGGCATGACTTTATATCACCTTCACTACTGAATTATTATAACTCCCTACCAGGTCTTCTCCTTCAGTCTTTCTAAAGCACAGCCATAATTATGGTCCTTGCTCAGAAATTGAAAATGGTCCCTCCATGTTTATAGAACAAAACCTAAACCCTATCAGCCAGTATTCATAAAACCTCTGGAATCTTCTGGCTGGATCAACTTTTCCAGGTTTATTCAGTATCATATTTAAAATTCATGTTCTTCAGTAAATCAGGTAAGTTATCCACCAACTTTACTTTTCTCACTTCCAGGCCTTTAGTAACACTATTTTCTAACTAAAATGCTTCTTGCCCCACCTTTTTACCTTTCTACAATGTCTTGCATTGCCTCAATTCTACTGAACTTTTAGGATCAATACCTAGCATTGGCAGTTTCATTTTTCCATTCCTATACACTGAACTTCATCTTCATAAAGCCCTCCCCTTAGTCAGGCATGGTGGCACCCACATGGCAACTAACAACTGTCCATAAACTCCAGGTCCAGGGGATCCGACAGCCTCTTCTGTCCTCCACAGGTATTGCACGACATGTGTGCACTTACCTACATGTAGGCAATACACACATACACATAAAACAAAATAAAAAATTTTTAAAAATTCTTTTTAGCCAATTAGCTATGTAAGCCTCTTTAATTTTCAAATACATCTTGAATACTGCTATGGTATGAGAGTGAAATGTCCTCCAGAGGCCCATGTGTTAAAGGCTTGTTCTATAGCCTGTGGTACTTGGGCAATAGTGGAACTTTTAGGAGGAGTAACCTACTGAAAGAAGCTAGGTTGTTGAGGAACTCCTAACCCCTTCCTCTTTGTTTATAGGGACCAGGCTTCCTACTCCATGTGCTCTTGCTATTGTACTATGTTGTCACAGACCCCCCCCAAAACATGATCAAATAACAATGGACTTCAAAGCTCTGGAACCATGGAGCAAAATAAACGTTTTCTTCTTACAGGTTATTTATTTCAGGTATCTGTTTACAGTAACAGAAAGATGACTAACACAAATATATTCCTTCTGGTCTTTTTGGGCTATCCAAATTCTATACGCCCTACCCCCAAAACCTCCATCTACCTTTCTCTGACATTAAAAAAAGATTTACTCTTTGCCTACATTTTTCCTCAGATCTGTCTTAATACAATATCCTAAAGGGCTCATTACTACACACCTCATCAAATTCTAGCTTCTATGCTGGGTGTTAAAGTATCATTCTTTGGGATCCATTCTACTTAACCTTATTTTCCACTTCTTTTGAAAATATTTGTTTTCTGCTATCACTATTAAAGTTCTTTATATGTAAACATTATACTGTTTACATATACAGTATATATTTACATATGTATTTTCCTTGTTAGCCAAGAATTCCAAAACTTATCTTATGTCCCATAGGAACCAACACAGAGCACAGTAGCTAGTAGGTATTGAAAGGGAGTTAAGTAAGTGGGTTATTACTAAGGATAAGACTGGATAGAAATAGACTGGAATAAACCAACCATAAAGTGATGGTCAAAGGACAGAGAAAAGTCCCCCCTTTCTAGGTCCTTATACCATATACTGTACATCCACAGTACTCACTCTAAATTCAAATTACCTGACAGTAATATGTGAACCGACCACTTCCTCATTCTATTCTAAGTGCCATGTGGAAAAGTAGTGCTTGTTCTTCGCCATATCCCAAGGCACTATAAAGGAGTTCAAGGAATGTCTAATGAGTATTAGTTGGATGAATGTATAACAATTTTCCCTTCAGGTCTGTCTGGGAAGAAGATTAGCAGGAGTGGGAAGAGGGTAAGAGAGGGTAATGTGGTATTGACTGGAGAAACACATTATTATATATAATTAATATACACTAATAAAAGCCATTTATGTATGTGGAGGCGGGGAGAGGTAAGAGGGTTCAGTGGACAAGGATGCTTGATGCCGAGCCTGATGACCTGACCTGAGTTTGGTCTCTGGGACCCCTGTGGTAGAAAGAGACAATCAACTCTGTCAAGCTGTTCTCTGAACTACACACACACACACACACACACACACACACACACACACAGACTGTAATTGGGAAAAAAAAATGTGTTTTTAAAAAGTATCCTCCTTTTAGTGAAGCTGGATCTCACACTACTCACTCTCCCTTACTACTGAATATTTCTGCCTTGTCTCACCTTCTCTCCTATACAAATTTAACTCTGAAGTCTAACCTAAGTTCCACTTACTTCATGAAAACTTTCCTTAAATATTATAGATCTTCATCAACATTATACCAATGATCTCTTAATGAGATCATTATTCCTTTATCCTTTATTTCCTGTATTCAAAATATTTCCATTCCAACCAGATATGATCCCTTATAGATATATACTATAAACTTCTCTTGCATCTTCCAACATTTTGCAGAATACTGAGCATAGAGCTAGTTCTGAATAAATATTTGTTGATTTTTCATTCATTTGAGAATGAATGATACCAGGTACCAGCTTTAGTAAAGGGAAAGTAATTCTTTCAGTCCTGGAGAAAACACTCTGTTTCCTGGTATGTGATCTTAATCAAAGAAATTCGGAGACTTAGAAATTAACATACCCGTACCTTAATTTATCCTAAGTATGTCCTTAACAGAGAATGTGAAATATGAAATAGTTCTAAAACTTAAATGCTATTTTAAACCTAGACGGAGCTTTCCACTTTCATTTTTCTCATCTGTAAATTAGGAATAATAACTACCACCAACATATTGCTTTTGTGGTACAGTAGGAGGACTATAAAAATCATTAGCATGGCTCATCATTTATTCTGAGGGCTTTCAATTAATTCAAAGCCGTAGGCTCATGAATCTACCTGAATCTAAGGGGTGCCCCCTGCCACTCTACACTCTGGATTCAAGCTTTCTAAAAAAGCAACTGACACAAAGTCCCTACTTAAATTGTTGGTCCTTGGTGCTGCGTGTCTTGGCCAGAAAGCGTTCAGCCAGCTTTTCCAGGTTGCGAGAGTAATCCATTTCAATCTCAGCCTTCTTCCGGAAGAAGTCTTGCAGGTCCTGCAACAGCTGCACTCGGAGCTCACATTGCTGGTCCAGGCATTTCATTTGCTCTGTGAGCTGAGCACGGATCTCTGCAAGAAAATAAAGGAACATGGTCAGTTGGGAAGTTCTTTTAAGCACACATCTTACTTGTTCCCTGTACCCTGAGCATTCAAAGCCCTTAAAAAAACAACCTAATGTTTAAATTAGACATGATGTCAGGTATACCCAAAACCTCCACCAACTCTTTCTGGACCACTGAAAAGCACTGTAAACCAGGAATCTGTTGAATTCATTAGAAAAAGTTGTATAATAGACATAATAATATTCAAAGCTGAATATTTATAAAGCAATTTACTGTTGCTGACATTATGCCAGAATTTGGGTTCTCTTCTGACAAAGAGCCAAAGCGATTAATCAGGTGAATTACCTTACCCTCATTTTAAAACAGGAATACTGAATTTCAAAAAGTCAAACTATTAAATTCCAGTAAGCTAGAATTCAAAGCCAGACAGATGAATTTGTTTTTATACTTTTCCTCAACATTTCAGAAATGTTTTTTCTGGGTTGGAGAGATGGCTTAGCAGTTAAGAGCATTGGCTGTTCTTGTAGAGGACCTGATTCAGTTCCTAGCACCCACATGGCAGCTAACAACCAACTATCTATAACTCCAGTTCCAGGAGACCCGATGCACTCTTCTGGCTTCCCCGGGCATTGCATGCATGTGGTGCACTTACATAAATGCAGGCAAGACATTCAAATAAATAAATAAATAAATAAATAAATAAATAAGTAAGTAAATAAGTAAATAAATAAATAAAGTGTTTTTCAGCATCTCTCTGAAGTGGGGTATTTTAGTGGTGGTAGAAAGGTACCTTTCCAAGGTCAAATGATGGCAACCAAGAACAATACAAGTATCACAACTTCCAAGAAAGATTCAAGGTCAATCAGATTTTACCATTTCCAGTATCACAGAATACAAACTAGTCTTCAAGAAGAAGGTATCTTTAGGGTTGAAGGTATAGCGCCCCCCACAAAAGGCCTACAGATTTCTTCTATTCATAGCTCTGTTGCTTCATCCTCACAGATAATAGACTCTGTTCTGTCAGAGTAGAACTATTTCTAATTAGGTTTATGCCTGGCAGATTCCTGGCTCCCCAGTCCTTGTACAGGAATAGGAAACACTATCACTGTGGAACTTTAGCAACTCCAGATGCAACCGGATCTGCCTTGAATACAACATTACATGTTTGACTAATAAGAGACCTGGCACTCACAAGAAACAGTCTGCCAACAGTAGACTGCTCTCAAGCTTACAGTGACCTGCAGTGTATGTCCTGTTCACTTTATGTCCCATTCTCCATTGGCATCACAATAGAGCCATTTCTTTTATCCCCTTACTCTACGAGCACTCTCAGCTCCAAACATGACTCCAACTTGAGACTAATAAGGAATATCTGTATTATGTCTTTCCTGATACATGCTAAATTCATTTTCAAATCATAAAGCTGCAGCAATGCTTTCTGTCTATATATAATACATACTACTGGCAGGTGGGGAGGGAGGAGATATAGTTTTCTAAGAGGAAATTCCAGGACATGGGCCACAATGCTGAAATGCTTGGAAACACTCCTTTCTTAAACAAGTATTGACAAAAGTGTGTTTGGCTTTGCCTTTGAGTAGCTGGCGGTCCATAACCTAGCCCCATCTTCTTTATTGTTTCTGTTTCAGATATCAGTATGTAACAGACATATCTAGTCTCTTCACAGGTGATCCCAGTAAAACTGTAATTGTAGTGCATCCTCTTCATCCTCACTCCTTCTCCTTGCCAACCACCAATGCCAGCTAGCCCTGCAGCAGTCATCAAAGCTGTCTTTTGTATTTTGGAGTCTGAGGGGGACGGGTACAGAATTCATGTCAGGCACTTAGTTTTTGTCAGAGATTTCTGGGTCTCTTAAGGGTAATGACCCTTGCTAAGACCATACCTAGACCTAACTATCCCCTTTCTACTTAGTATTGGAAAAAATAGCAGCAATTGTTAGTAGGTAGGCAGAGTATAGATAGAGACAGCATCCAAAAGGGACACTGAAATTACTTAAAACTTGTCCATTAAATATACAGGAACAAAGGTACAAGGGGACTTCCATGTTGATTTCTCAGGTGCCTCAATCACTAGTCAGTAAAGCCTGAGCTTCATCCCATCCTTGTACCCCACTCTTGACCCTTACAGAAAGGGCATGTGTGTTTACTAAACACATTCTATGGGATATATATATATATATATATATATACACACACACACATATATATATATATATATACATATATAAAATTGGGTGGGGGACTATAAGGGAAGGTGGGTGCACAGGTGAGAAAAACCGAAGACTTACTGAGTTAATATGCCAAAGGGCCAAACAAACAGTGCTAATAGGGCTTGTGATGGTCAACACTGTTAACTTGAGAGAATCTATTATTACCTAGGAAACAAGCCTCTGAGTATAGCTGTGACTATAGACTTGCTCACTACGGGGGGTACCATTCCACAGGCTGGGGTCCTGGACTAAATTAAAAAGGAGAAAGCCAGCCGGACGTGGTGGGGCACGTCTTTAATCCCAGCACTTGGGAGGCAGAGGCAGGTGGATCTCTGTGGGTTCAATTCCAGCCTGGTCTACATAGTAAGTTCCAAAACAGCAGGGGCTACAGGGAGACCCTGTCTCAAAAAAGACGCAAAAAAAAAAAAAAAAAGGAGAAAGCCAGCTGAGCATTCACTCTTCTCTTCCTGACAATATGACCAGTTGCCTCAGGCTTCTGCTGCCTTGATTTGCCTTTCATAATAGACTATGCCTCAAACTGTGAGTCAAAATAAATTCCTCCTTCTTTAAACTGCTTTTGTCAGAATATTTTACCACAGCAACAGGAAAAATAACTAAGACAGAGCTGAAGCTAATTTAATGTTTATCTGATTTGTCAAAGTTGAGTAGGATAGAGAAAGGAGAAATAGAGCACTGTTTTGAAGGTATTTCCTGGGTAATCATAGTGATTATACTTACTGTCCCTGCAACACTGACTTCCTGTTCCTACTGAAGGATGATTCAGTGCCCCCAATATCAAGTTTAGGCTAGCCCACTGATTTACTAGCTAGTCCATAGTTTGCCCAATTCACAAACAGAATGGATCCCTTCACAACTTCCTAGATCTACTTTTCAGGGCAGCTTTAAAGTAAGCCCTTTCCTTGGCTTGTGAGCAAATCCTGAGGCATTCTATAAGAGGACAGAGAGAGGGAGGAAGTAATATCCCCATCCCAGACCAGAAGAGACTACTGCTAATAGATACCACCTGTCACTGGTTTATTTGTGCTATGGCACCAATGAACACCTCTTCTCCCCCACAACATGCTTAGAAGGGGGGGGGAAATCTCCTTTATTAGCATTCTTAGAGCATTAAGGAAGACATTAAGGAAGATTCTAGGGACCCCCACCCTTGGGTCTACTGTTCGAGGACAGAATGGGTGCTCAGTGGAGAGAATGTATTGTTGTTGTTACAACAAGCAGTGTCCTTAGTAAGGCAGTTGTGCCAACCCCCCACCTCTGTCCATGCATGTAAGGGGCAAGAAATAAGGCCCTGATTTCCAGTATACTTGGGCCATGTACCCAGGCTACAGATCACTTGTGGTTGACCAGTATGTCACAATGGGAGGAAAAAAAATGGGCAATTTATAAAAACATGAGGAATTCCTCCGAGTTTCCTGTGTGCTCAAGTGAGTATGCAACTACACATGTGAGCCCACTCAAAGATGTACACTATTCACATCCATGCCAACTCAAGAAGGCTTTATCAATCTCCTTTATAGTTGACAGAGAGGTCTTGAGAACTGTGGAGATGATAGGGCTCTTGTAGCGCCTTTCAACTAGAACTATATGACAAGAAGTCAAGCTATACTCCCCCCCCCCCCCCCCCGCCGGCACCTAAGTCTTTGTTTTGCTTTGAATATGTTTTACTATAACAAATCCACAAAAATAAATCCCAATATGAAGATGTGTGGGTCAAATGCCATCGAGAACAGAAAGAAACCAAGCAACAAGTCTAAGATAAATTCAGTGTCTTTTGAATCTGTTTTTCTACCACATTTTTAGATATTTAAATTAAAAAAAATGAGCTTCCTTTGCAAGGGCCAAAGTTTTTAAACAAGTTTCCTGAAAATCAAGAGTGACCTTTAGCTGACAGTTCATTCATTGATTCAAGTGAAAATTTAACTTTGCTGTTTTGCTCTCGCACAATCTTGTGAGCATTCTAAAAAACAGAACTATATATTTTAAAAGAGTGAATTTTTAGAGTGGGCGTGGTGGTGCATGCCTCCCAGCACTAGGCAGATCTTTGTTAGTTCTAGACCAGACAGGGCTATATAATGAGACCCTGTCTCAAAAAGAAGGTGAATTTTATGGTGTGAACTATCACACACACACACACACACACACACACACACACACACACACACAAAAAAAAAAGTCTTTACATCAAATACTGTATTCTTTTGAGTACTACAAACAGGCACCAAGAAGAATTCTTAGTTTCCATTTCTCTAGTCTTATGCATCAAGTCAGTTCTGCACTGAATACTCCCTGAAGAAAATTATAGAAGCTGTCCCTCTGGACAGTAGACTTAGTCATGACACTAAACTACACTGGCTAATATATCATTTCCAATGGATGTCAGATCAAAACCTGGAAACCATGGACCAGTTTTGCCTCCTGGTCCATGCCTAGCTCCAGCTGAGATATTAACCCTACCTGTCTTGGGAGTTAGAAGGAAGCTTATTTCCTTTTTAGAAAAATTGTGAAGGGCCAGTGACAAGGATATTATTGGAAGAGAAATTATCCCTAATGATATTGATCATTTAACCAGAACAGTCAGAGGCCTGCCACACTCACAATCATGTAGTTTTCAAATGCTAACAACTTCCAGTGCAGTGAACCAATCCTCTGGAATCTGTCCTCACTTCAGAGAACATTGGGGAATTCACCAAAGTGCAGGTGGGGACTGTGTTCACCCATTGCTTCAATCCTGTGCTAAGAGTTCATTTCTTTCCCCTTCCAAAATCCATTTCTATATTTCAAAACTTTTAAGGAGTAAATGGGAGTGGGTGAACAGGCTGTATGCGTGGTGGGGGTACGTTCTGTCAGGAAAGTCATATAGACAGGTCCTTCCCTTCATGATGTACTGTGATTCCCACAGGCTCTGCTGCCAGCACGAAACCCAAGAGCAGTCTATGTTTCCCAGTGGGAACCTGGCCTGACTGCCAGTCCCTCCCACAAAATCTACCTCATCTGCTTTTAGTATCACAAACCACGATGTCACCTCAGCCATCTCAAGATTATTAATTCATAGCACCTTCTAGAGGGTGTTAAATAAGAATACAATTGAAGCTTTCATCAGGCTCTACCCTCCATTTTTTCTTACTAAGACTTCTTATCAGAACAGTAATCAATCCCTCTCAAAACTGGATCTGCAGGAAGCAAAGCCAGGATGCCCTGCCAAGTCATGTGCTTTACGTTGCTAGCTTCCCTTCATACAATTTTAGTAATCCCAAGGCTCTTAAAAACCCTTCCTGGATAGATATGAGAATCAAAGCCCAGAGAAGTGAGGACTGAGGAAGATCATACAGTCATTTAGTTGTAGATCTAGTACTATAACCCTAGTAGCTAGGTTCTCAAGTCAATGTTCCTTCTTCTTATCAAAAACATTACTTGACTGTTTGGCTCTAAAGTTACAAAGGCAAAGATTCTCGCTCAAAGTTTGCAGAATGGTGGGGACTAAACAGGACACTATAGCAAAGTGAGAGAATATAAATAGTGAGGTAAGTGCATAGGGCAGTGAAAGTGGAAAAATGTGACTCAGCACTACCTTCAGTGGACTTGTGATACTGCAGCCTTCAATGACTGATATTGTTGCTTAGCTATGAGTAGCTGATGTTTCAGGAAAAGGCCAGAAAGCCACAGTAAACTAGAAAACAGCAAATACTCTTCCTCAGAAAATACAACTAATAGCCTCTTCATTACCTCACCCTATTGAATAAGGCACAAAAATACTCACTTATGTGAATTACTCCAAATAACTGTTTCTGGAATTATTGTTTTTATTCTTTACATATCTGTCCAAATGCTTTTTGGTCAAAATAATTCACCACTTCTCCAAAGACAGTGGACATTATCACCTCTAGGTAATTATATACATTTATTTTCTGTAACATTCTTTTTCCCTCTCTATTGGATCAGTCTCATAAGCAAGCATGCCAAACTCCCTCCATCTTATTACAAACAAACAAACAAACCAATAACAGCTTTTCTTTGCTGAAGGGTCCTCCGCCTCTGGGTGGCGCAGGTGCAACAGGACCTGCAGGGGGATCTGGGAGGCCAGGTAGCCCAGAGCAGTGTAGGGCTCCTGGATCTGGGCGAAGGGGTAGATCCCAGCCAGAACCTGCAGCTGCCTGGGGAGCAGAGAGGGGAAGATGAGGCCTGGACAGTCACAGAGCTTCAGGGATGGGGTAAGAAAGTAGGTCTGCAAGTACCGGCATCTGGGAAGCTTGGGCAGAGAAACGTGGTTACAAGACGGCGAAGGCAGCTCGTAATGATGTGTACAGAGCAGCCAAGAGCCTCCTGCATCTGGCAGTGGATGGCCGCCTCAGCCTGTGTTTCCATCCCCCTGGCTACAGTGAGCAGAAAGGCACCTGGGACTGCAGAACTGGTGGTATTTCAGGGCAGGATCTGGCCAGGAGGTGAGGAAGAGGAGGACCTGGATGCAGATGAGGAGGGAGAAGGGAATGAGAACACCCCAACCTCAGCTCCAGGGTCCTGCCTGGCTGCTGGAAACCCTTATGCCCTGCTGGGTGAGGACGAGTGCTGAGTCCCCATACAGTGCCATCTTCCCTCTCGTGTCTTTGCTTTTGGACTGACCTGGAGGCATCTCCCCTTGTCCACCCTGATTGTGAATAAAGATTGTCTGCTTTGTTAAAAATAAATAAATAAATAAATAAATAAGCAAGCTTTTCTTTGCTGTTCCCTTCTTTGATCTCCTCTTTCCACATGGCTTTTCATTTTTTTTGACAGACTCTCCTATAGCCCAGCCTGGCCTCCAACTTAGTATGTAGCTGAAGATGACCTTGAACTTCTGGCCCTCCTATTTCTACCTCTGCTGGGGTTAGAGGCATGTGTCATTACACCTGGTTTATGTATATAGTGCTGGGCATCGAACCCGGGCCTTGTGCATGCTAGGCACGCATTCTACCAAGTGACCCACATCCCCAGCCAGTGCTACCTTTTTACCTTGTCATCTTTTTTTTTTTTTTTTTTTTTTTTTTTTTTTTTTGAGACAGGGTCTATAGCCCCAGCTGTCCTGGAACTCACTATGTAGACCAGGCTAGACTTGAACTCCCGCCTGCCTCTGCCTCCTGAGTGCTGGAACTACAGATGTGCACCACCACGCCCGGCTACCTTGTCATCTTTTAAAAATAAAATTTAAGATAGTTGTTCATACTTGCTGCTTCCACTTTCTCTCTTTAGTTCACTGCAACCAGGCTCTTGGTTTCTATCACCCCTGTGGTGGGAAGTAATGGCCTCCATGTTGCCAAAGGTTGGTTTCTCAGGACATCACTTTACTGCCACCACTCTGGAACTGCCTGAGACATCATCCTTAGACACAAATTCTGTCTCCTTCAGTGGATCTTCCTCCTTCCCCAACCTCTGAATCCTAAAATGAAATATCTGAGGCTCAATCTAAAATCTCTTCTATCTAGATCTCATTTCATTCCTGTGCCTGATATTCTCCAAATTCCTAACAACAATCTAGACCCCTCTCAGGATTCCAGCCTCCTATAACTGACTTAGCATCTTTTCTTAGTTCTGTAACAGGTACCCCAAACTTATACCCAAACCTGAACTCTTGACACAACCCCTGGCCACTGCCCCCCGGAATGGTTCTTGTCACAATAATGGCACCTCCATTTACCTGCCAGGCCCAAAACCTTCAGACTTACTATTGAGCCTTCGCCTGTAAATTCTCAGTTCAATCTGAGCAAACTTTCTGTCAACTCTACCTTCAAATTGCTTCTAGAATCTGATCTCTTAGCCCCTCAACCCTAACTTCATCACTTTCTACTTACATGTATAACTTAGCATTTTGTTCTGAATTACTACTGTTCTTACCTGGTTCCTCATTCTCCAAACAGTTTCCTGAAGTCTATTCTATACAAGGCCGCTCTATTCATCACCCTCCAGTAATTTTCCATTGGAGAAAGGATAAAGGCTTTCTAACCCTTAGATGGCCTAGCCACTCCAGTCTCTGGAGTTCATCTCTACCTTCATCTCCTTTTCTAAGATCCCCAGATACACTGACCCCTCCAGACATAAACATGTGAAGCCCAGCTCTACCTCAGATCCACCTCTGCCTTTGCTTCTTGTAGCTTAAAAGCATACTTCCCCTCCTTTACATGGCTAGCTTTCTCACTTTACTCAGTCCTATGCTCAGAGGTCACCTTCTCAAAGCAGCCTTCATTGCCATTCCATCTAAAAGAGCCCTAACACTAATACTTACCTCATTTTAGTGGACTTCACTATAACTTCTATAGGTATTTATAACTCTAGGTATTTTCTTGCTGTTTCCTCCTTCCACTACAGCATAAGGCCTATGATTATGCTAGGACTTTGTTGTTTTTTGCTGTTTCCTGCTGATGCCTGATGTCTCAGTGCCCAGCACACAGAAAATATTCAATGAGTAAACATTTAATAGAGCTACTCTGACTTAATGATATGAGGAACGATTTATTTTTGACTTTTGAAAAAACTTTTATTATGAGTGTTTCAAAAAGGTCAATACCTATTCTTTTAAAAATGAAAAAAAAAAAAAAAAAGAGGGGCTGGAAGATGGCTTAGCAGCTAAAAAGCACTTCCTGCTCTTTCAGGGGACTCAAGTTTGGTTCCCAGCACATGTCAGGGGGCTCACAACTGCCTGTAACTCTAGTTCCAGGGGACCTGACACCCTCTTCTGGGCTCCATGAATACCACACACACATAGCATACACTCACATAGATAGATGTATATACACATAAAAATATATCTTAAAAAAATTTTAAAAGAAATCCCACCAAACTCAAAGGAGAGGTGAAAAAATCTAGTCAGCTCTACTCTATTCTGATAAATGTTTTCTCTCTATTATTTAAGATAGACAAAAATGACCCACATTGCAATGCCCACAAGGCATTTTTTTATAATTAATGAAATCTTCTTAGGAGCAAACTTACTACAACAAAGGTTTCAATTGCCCAGGGCTGGCCAAGCACTGTGAATACAAGGTTCCCAGTCAGAATAAAAATTAGCAAGGGTTTTCCAAAATTTCACTGCCCTCTGCAACAGTTTCTTTTGATATTGTGACCATAATTCAGATTCCAGAATCAGCATCTGGCACCATCCTGCAAATAAAAAGGTGTGCTGGTCTTTGGTAGTATTTAAAAGAAAATGAAAGCATCACTTTCAATATGCTGATTCTTTCTAAACATTTAATAGCTTGAGTCACAAAATCACAGAGACCAGTTAAGAAGATTAAAAGTGTGCATGTAAGTCTGAGAGAGACAGGTACCACCAAGAAAAACTTCTGTTTTTACTCTAACTAGCCCACAGCAATATAATGAGAACTGACATTACTTTTTTTAACATGTGAACAAATAATTAAATTTCCACTATATTTTAATATAAATTTGCGCTCAAACAAAGCATATTTTATTTGTGAAAATGTTTTACAATCACATTTTTTCTTACATAGTTTATTTCAAGGAATTAAATAGTATACATCACAAATAAAAATTATCTTTATATATAATGGAGGCTATTAGAAATTTAACTATATTAAAATAGGCTATGTAATATTTTAACAATGTTATAAAAGAAAAAATTTTGACTAAATTCACATCTTTATAAGTCTATAAAAGTGACAATATTTTTTTCATTCCTAAGGAGATCATGAAATTATATTATTCTGAAAAGAATTCCTAAATTTTTAAATACAAGGAAATACCAACCTAATAGAAATCTCTTTAATTCTAAGCTTCCTGGCCTGCCCTCCAAAGCCACGCAGTCTTCCAGAGAAGGCAGACTGTAAAAAGGAAGTGCAATGTGATAAGCTCCTTATGAGGAAAAGATAGATGCTGGATAAAGAATCCTACTTGGTCCAAGTTTCAGGAAAGTGCTTCCAGAAGCCAGACTTGAAGGACTGAAATTACCCAGAAAAAAAGATGATAAGAAGTTGCTCCAGCCTAGAGGGAACAGTGTATTTCAAAGATACAGAGGAAAAAGACAATATATAAAGGACTGAAATAATAAAGGAAATCCAGGCTAGCTGGACCACAGAAGGTAAGTAGAAGGGTGAACAAAGGTAAGGCTGATGGAAGAGGCACTGGTCAAGCACTGGACAATGACAAACTCTGAACAAGTATGGAGTTGTTCTTAAGACCACTTTGAAGCCATTAATGTGATCACAAAGCAGAAATGAGATAAGCAAACTACAGTGTTTTCAAAGACAGTAAATACTCCCTCCAGAGAGCCCAAATAGAAGTGTGAAATTTAGACTAAACTTCTGGCGAGATCAAAGTTTCCAAGAATCTTCCTTTGAAATTTAAAAATTTCTATTTTATGTGTATGAGTGCTTTGCCTGCAGGTACATAAGTGCACCCATGCCATGCGATGCCTGCAGAAGTCAGAAAAGAATGTTGGAGCCTCTGGAAATTGAGTTACACACGACTGTTAGCTGTGGGTGCTGGGGAACTGAACCTGTGTCCTCTAGAAGAGCAGCTAATGCTCTTAACTATTGAGCCATCTCTCCAGCTGACCCCCTTCCCCCAAGAGCCTTCTTATAATGACTCCTTCAACCTGCATCTTCCAAATACAGCAAAATTCAGATATCCCTCCAAAACACATAGCGCCGGGGGTGCCCAAGGTTAGCAAAAGAATGACCACATGCTGTGATCTTGCAAGTAGATCAGTCCCATGGTTAGTTATTACAGACAGCAGCAAGAAAACTGCATGAGTCAGGAGAGTTAGGCCTATGGGTTTCGCTTTCTTCATCCAAGAATCTGTGTATTTCTCCTCTGTCTTACCCAATTCACATCACTTAAAAGCCACATCTCAACCACAACTAAGTAGAAAGGACTTTACCAGCTGCTTCTAACATGTAGTATGCCTCATAAAGACTGCCTAATGTATGTATGTAGTATAAAGACTACCTAACCATTTCAGACCCTGGGAAAAAACACCCTCCTGTTTAAATCCATTGATGAGCATATTCAAAATCTGGTTGAGGAAGGAACAAAATCTAGAGTCAAGCCAGCAAAGAATAAAAAACACTCAACTAAATAAAAACAAAACAAAATATATGACATTAAGCTTAAGTCTTGATGCATCTACTCCCACAGTCATGGGCTAGCCTTGAGCCAATGCAGCGGACAGAAGTAAACTGACCCAGCATTGGAAGACCAGGGCTGCACACCTAGAACAGATTATGCTGATATTACTTTTGCAGGATTACTCATGATTTCACATGTCTCAAAAAGTTATTACTAATTTTAAAGATCAATTAAAATATAAAGGGAAAATATTGTGGGTTCCATCAGAAAAAAAAACCTCAAGTCTCTAGCATATGACTGCACTTTTTAATCTTAGGTGTCTCCTGACTTTCTGGGCAATTATTATGTCAAAACTGATCTTCCTTTTTTACATCAGAATATTTCTAGCAAAAGACATAAAACAGTTCGATGCCCTAACTGAACTGGATAAATCTGATTCTCTGAGAAATCTCATTTTATTTTTCATCAGAGTGGACTTCCCAAGCCTATATAAAGGAAAGTCCTATTGTAGTTCTCTATTATTTTTTTTAAATGTTTTTATTTTTATTTTATGTGTACATGTGAGTACTTGCATGTATGTAAATGCACCACATGCCTGCCTAGAGCTACAGGTAGTTGTGAGTCACCTGATATGGGTGCTGGGAACTGAACCCTAGTCCTCTGCAAGAGTAGCAAGTGCTCTTACCCACTGAGCCATCTCACCAGCCCTATTCCTTTTTTTTTTCAAGACAAAGACTCATGAAGCTCAGGCTGGCCTGGAACTTACTATGTAACTTCTGGTAAAGGGCTGGTCTTGAACTCCCAATCCTGCTTCCACTTCTCAAGTGCTGAGATTATAGGCATGAGCCACCACCATGCTGCACTTAAATTTGTTGAAATTAGAATCCAAATTTCATTTGACTTATCTCTTGCATTTTTAAAATCTGAAACCATTCCCTCATCCTTTTATTCTTCTTTATTTTTAATTTATTTATGCATGTGTGTGTGTGTGTGTGTGTGTGTGTGTAGGTGCTTTGAGTGCCCACGGAGGCCAGAAAACGTCGGATCCCCTAGTGCTGGAGTTCTGGGAAGTTGTGAGCTGCCAAGTGTGGGTGTTGAGAATTGAACTCTGGTCCTCTGAAAGAGCACCAAGCTCTCTTAACCACTGAGCCATATCTCTAGCCCTGTGCTTGTTTTTTATTTTTGTTCATTTATTTATTGGGGGGGGCTGCTTGCATGTAGAAATCAGAGGACAACTTTTGGGAGTTAGTTTTCTTCGCCCACCATGTTGATGCAGGTCTTTCTGTTATTTCTGCCACAGCGCTGCCTATGTGAGCCTCCAGGTGATTTTCCTGTCTCCACCTGGCATCTCACCACAGGACTGCTGGGATCACAGACAGAGTTACCCTGTCTGGCTTTTGTTACAAGAATTCCAGGGATCAAATTCAGGTTGTCAGGGTTGCTCAGCAAGTGCTTTTTACCAGCTGAACCATCTCATTGGCCCAACACTTGCCTTTTGAGGGAATTACACAGCCCTCTCAGCTGGGGCTACAGATGTGGCAGTTGTCAGCTTAGAGATGGTGCACAAAGTGGCAAGACTGGGTGGGATAAAGAAAGGGGTGAATGTAGGCAGAGCGATAACAAGGACCCAGCAAAAGAGACCAAGGAGGAAAGCCAGCAGAGGGAGTACTTTGAAGGACTTCAAGGAAAGAGGGCTTGCCAAATATTGTTCTGACTGGAGTGGTTTCCTATGGTTCCTCTATGCAGACACACAGAGAGGTTGTGTTGCTAGGGTCAAATAACTAGAATAATTTACCTGGGCTTCCTTGGGTTCAGTTAAGATACTGTCTCAAAGAAAGCAGCAACTGAGGAAAGAAATAGGAAGAGCAGAGAGGAGATGGACAACGACTTCCCAAACCATGCAGTGGGGTAGGATGTGCATGGGAAGAGAGAGGCTGCTTGGGCAAGGCTAAAATCCATGGAGCGTAGGAAAGAGGAGGAAGGAAGGACAGAGTGGCTCTCTGCCTAGACTGATTGGGATGGGCTCTTCTATTAATTGTCACAGACCTCTTCAGTACTGAGCCCTGTTACTGAAGGAGCCACTTTTGCATTTTGTCATTTATGAGAACAAAGCTGGTTTGAATCAGCATGAGTGAATACCTTGTATTTTGTTTATAGTTCAACTCTAGGCTAAGAACTAGTCCAGACTGTGTTT
>NW_008359589.1:907945-921685 GCF_000622305.1 Nannospalax galili
AGACTTACCCCAAGAGGCCTGAGGATAGGGGTGCAGGCTAGGAGAGTTAGCTGGTGGTGCAGGTCCCGGGTCGCAGAGAGAGGTGAGGGTGGAGCCTGGACCAGAAGCGGTGCTCCTGGGGCCCAAGAAAGGCACTAAGTTGGTCTGGGTGAGAAGGATCAGGAAGCAGTATTGGTTCCCCAGGTGTCTGGGGCCCCAAGACTAGGATTGGCGCAGGTCCCACACTAGGTGTAGCGAACAGCGGGGGAGATGGAAGGGTGAATGTGGCTTGGGGAGTCAGGGCGCAGAGAGCTGCGGTACAGACTTACCCCAAGAGGCCTGAGGATTGGAGTGCAGGCTAGGAGAGTTAGCCGGTGGTGCAGGTCCAGGGATGCAGACAGAGGTGAGGGCGGGGCCAGGACCAGAAGCTGTACTCCTGGGGCCCAAGAAAGGCACTAAGTTGGTCTGGGTGAGAAGGATCAGGAAGCAGTACTGGTTCCCCAGGTGTCTGGGGCCCCAAGACTAGGAGTTGCGCAGGTCCCTCACTAGGTGTAGCGAACAGCGGGGGAGATGGAAGGGTGAATGTGGCTTGGGGAGTCAAAGCACGGAGAGCTGCGCTATAGACTTACCCCAAGAGGCCTGAGGATAGGGCAGCCCTATTTCTTTATTATTAAATGGTACATTTTTTCAGAAGGACTTATAGCATAATTCCTCTAATTTATAAGCTCTATTTTATACCATCTTACATAATTCTATTATGACACTTAGCCCAATTTAAGGTAATTAGCAATTTACATATGTCTTCCCTGTCAGGCTAAAAGCACAAGTCCAAGATCATGTCTTATTTTTACATCCTTAGGCACATAGCACAAAACTGGTATAAATGTTGGATGGAAATAAGTTATGCTTTTCCTGAACAATGAATCTTTGGAAGGTTCAAACAAAGCCTTGGAGTTAACTACGTGTGGATCCTGGGTCAGCTAAGACTCACAATAAAGATTTCTGTCTAATTGGCTCTTTACTCACTCTTCCTTCCCTTTCCCTCTCCACCTCCAGAGGGGAGTTTCTGTTGGAAATTGCACAATTTCTTGTGCAAAGAGAAACAACAAATTTAGTTCCTGCTGCTTTGAACAACATAATGTTCTGGCACAGTATCTTCCACTGTCTTAAGTCACTCTTCTCATTACAGTGACGAAATACCTGACAAGAAACAACTTAATGGAGGAAGGGTTTGGTTTATGGCAGTTATTGGTATTGCACACACAGTCAGGAAGAGGATAATTGCTCAGGTCAATTTCTCCTTTTTATTTAGTCCGGGATCTCAGTTCATGGAATGGTGCTGCCTGGGTGATTCTTCCTACTCCGATTAACCAAGTCTAGATAATGCCTCATAGGCATGCCTGGGGGCTAATCTAGATAATCCCTTGAACACAAGCCCAAAAGATTGCTTCTTGGTGATTCTATATTCCAACAGGTTGGTAATGTTAACTATCACATTCACTTTCACAGAAAAGTAATAAAAACAATATAGGTCATTTTTCTAAATAAAACTGCCATTTGAAGGTCTGTTCCAATTTCTTACCTTCTGTGACGGTTAGTTCTGATTTCCAACTTCACTGGAAACAACAAAGCATTGTGAACTGAGGTCCCAGATTTAATAAAAATGGGAAAAAAGTCATGAGTGTCACTGAGATGTTGAGAGGTAAGGGATCTCAGCCTCATGCACCCACTGTTACCAGAGCCATCTGCCACCATTATAGACTATATTCTCTGAAACCATGAACCAAAATAAATTCATCCCCTCTTACATTGTTTTGTCAGGTATTTGATCATAGTTGCCAATAATAATAATAACTAATACACCTTTTAAAGGTATACACTTCTATCTGCCTTAGTCCTGTCATAAGTAAATGTAACTTTTGAACAGACTGAGACAATGTTTTAGATTCTTTCTCATCAACCTCCTAATGAACAGTCTGTGGTCAAGTACGCACACACACAGAAGAAAGTACAAGCACATATGTACAATTAGCCCTAATTTTTTTTTGATGCAACAATATTTTTATTCTTTCTAATCTAATTAACTTTGATATTTCTGTTCTTTTTTTTAATCCTATTTCATTTAAGTTTTCAAAAGAAACTGGTAAGTGGTCTACCCAATTGGCTTCACAATTTGCCCTGCAAAGGTGGAAAAACACTACTCAATTGGTCGACATACAGATCTGTTATCAAAATCATTTTGGAGACTTTAAGTAGCAACACAACAGCTCTTAAAAATAAGACAAGTAGCTGAACATGATGGCACACACCTGCAATCCCAGCAATGGAGAAGCAAAGGGAGGAAGATTGCTGTACAGTCCAGGCCAGCCTGGTCTATGAAGTGAGTTCCAGGCCAGCTGATCTACATAGTGAATTCTAGGCTAGCCAGAGTTATATATATATATATATATATCTCAAGATCCTATCTCAAAACAAAACACCAAACTCCAAACCAATAGGAAATCAGGAACACAAGACGAAATTCTCATCTGGGAAAAACTACAACCTCACTAATAGAACACCACAAAACAACTAGACTTCTTAAGAAGTTGTGGGCACAATAGCTAAGAGATGGAAGCAACCTAAGTGGCCCTCAACTGACAAAAATGTGGTATATTTACACAATGGAGTTCTATTCACCAGTAAAGAAAGATGAAATAATGAAATTTGCAGGTAAATGGATGGATCTAGAAACTGTTATACTAAATGAAGGAACATAGACTCAGAAAAACAAACAACATATGTACTCTCTCATATGTGGATCCTAGCAACAAATCCTTTAAAATTCCAGGTCCTTTTAATAAGATGATGCTATACAGAAGTCCCTTCTGCATGAAATAACTACCATGATCATGACTTCAGCTGAGTGTGATCACTAAACATCGTCACAATTGGCTTGTTGATGGTTGTGCTCATTCATTAAAGGAGAGCCAAGCAGGGTTATTGGACCCTCACCGGATTACCAAGCCACTCTTCCCAGCCAACTGCATGTAATTTGAACCTAATCACACATAGCCTCCTGGATTTAGGGAGGGCTAACGTATATAATCTGGGGAAGGCTAGGAAGAAAAGGCACGACCCATGCTGGGTAAAGGCTTTCCAGTGTGTATACCCCCCAGTCATACATAGACTTCAGCAACCCCTGAGTTATCTTGGTAAGTAAGATCAATACATTTATTGGTTCCCCAGTAAAACTTTAATCAAAAATTGGCTTGACACTAGAACCTTGAAAGGGAATAAGCATTGCTTAGCATCCCCAGGAAAAGAAGTCTCACAACAAATAGAAAATTTATTTATTAGTGCTATTGTCTCACAATTATTAAAAAAAAAAAGAAAATGAGAATGTAAAAGATGTTAAAAGGATATGGGAATGGAGACAAGTGTCCAAAATAGACAGAAAAATGAGAAAGCCTAAGCAAGTGATGAAGATCTGTTTAGGTTTGTTATGATATATAAAGGATGAGACAAAAATAATATACGTACAATCTTAAAATGTCTATGGTCATAGATTAGTCAAGTAGTTTAAGGAACAAACTATTTATCTAGTCAAACTTCATCTGAGAATATTTGGTTTTTTACCCAAGCCTTATCTATATAGCACATAATAATTAAAAGTACCAGACTGGTGGAACTAACCTTATTGGATGTTTAACAGCCATATTTTGAGGCCTATACTAATGTGGTCAGAGGGACTTAAAGGACAGATTTTGCCCCTTGCCCTCCAAGTTTCATTAAGTTCCAGGGGATGATGGAACATCTCTGAAGATGTCCTGTAACTGTGGTGAGTCACCTGTCCTCTTGTTCAGGGAGGCCATGGAGACCCCAAGAGATGGACTTGAACCAGTGTCCAGTCTTCAAAGAAGAGGGTAACTCAAAGGAAACATCTCATTCATCCTTCAAATAAATCCAGACATAGTCAAGCAGGACCTTTGACTTATCTTCACATAGATGGAACTGGTAGAAGAAAGGAGCCAGGAGCTCCTCCCAAGCCCATGTGACCCTTAAGGAACAGACCCTCAAATGACTTTAAGTGTAAAAATAAATTGATTTATTTGGTCCAACAGTATGGTCTTAAACACCCAAAAGGAAAGTATAACCAAAGATAAAAAGTTATTTAGACAATTATTTCTCATTGATGATTCTGTTCCTAACCAGAAAGTGTTGCTCAGATTTAAGACTTCAAATCTTAGTCTCCAATACTGTAGGGCCCACCTGTAGCTAAGGGAGACAACCAGCTATTGTTCTAAAATGATGGATAAGTTTGTTTTCTCCCCCTATCTAGAAGCCTTTGAGAGGGAACTGACACTGATTCTAACCATTCCAACAGCTATCAAAATACCTGAAAGCAAATCCTGATTCCATCACTCTAGAGTCCAGCCTTGAAAGACAAAAGAAAAATGAGGAGAAACCCAACAGAGGGATGCTTTTGGAAGCCCTTGTCAAGAAATTCCAATAGACTCATATGAACATTTGAAAACTGTCCTATTCCCTGACTTTTTTCTAGTTCTCTGGATAGAACTTGTAATACTAATTACTCTTACCTTTACTTCTCCTTCACATCTCCTATTCACAATTCGAGGCCTTTCTTTTCCCCTTATGTTATGCAATTTGGGAGTCTTTTAGATAGATCCACTGAAGGGGTACTCCAATTGCCTCACCCTGCGTCCCTGTTCAGCATGGAAGAAGCCACAATGGTCTGCGACCCTATTCCCTATTGGCAATTTGGGTAACCTCCTCTGAGGATAGTGTAATAAAAATAGGAGGTAGGAATTGGCTAGGCAGTTAGGGTTAAAAGACCCCAAAGAAGAAAAAGAAAAAAAAAAAAAGACCCCAAAGAAAAACAGCCAGTTTTTTGGGTAAAACTTCCAAAGGCCAAAAATGTCAAAAGTATTTGGGAGCATGCATCTAATCCTTAAAAGATTTTAGGGTTACCTCTTCAGAGGGGTGAATGTTAGAGTAGCCAAAAGCCCCATAAAAATAAATAAATCAAAGAAGAAGAAAGAATACATGAAGTTATCAGAAAAATATGATGGGGAGATATGGGAGGAGTTAAAGGTGAGGGAGTGAGCATAGATTTGATCAAATCACCTTATATGCATGTACAAGATTCTCAATAAATTATTAAAGAAAAAAAAGGCCAGGCGTGGTGGCACAAGCCTTTAATTCCAGCATTCAGGAGGCAGAGGCAGATAGATCTCTGTAAGTTCAAGGCCAGCCTGGTCTATACACTGAGTTCCAGGACAGCGGGGGGCTACAGGGAGACCCTGTCTCAAAAAGACCAAAAAAAAAAAAAAAAACCAACCAAACAAAAACAAACAAACAAACAAAAAAACCATCACTGCCCTTAGAAAATTAAAAGTAGCCTAAGTGGGTAACTGAAATTTGAGAGAAGAAAATTCATGTTTCAAGCATTCTTTTGTAACTGAGGAGGAAGTTGGGTCAAGAACATGTCAAGACTGACAGTAATTCAAAAAATGTAGCCATCAGTTAAACTATAAATTATCAGACATTATTTCAAATTGCCAAAGACATCAACAATGTACAGATTCAAATTCAAGTTGAGTCTTCCAGAGAATGCAGACAAGGTTCCAGGTCTAGATCTATGTAACAGTTAGTTTCAGTTGTCAATTTGATGACATTTATAATCAGTTGGCAGCTGGACCCCTGGATATGCCCTGTGGGGGATTATTTTGATTAGGTTGAGGTGGGAAGACTCTGTCCACTGTGGGTGGCACAAGTGCCTTAGCTGGGATCCTAGATTGCATAAAAAGGAAAAAGTGAGTTAAGCATAAGCATTTATTGCTCTCAGCTCCTTGACTGTATGTGCAATGTGGTCAGCTGCCTCAAGCTCCTAATGGCTTGACTTCCCACCATGATGGACTGTAAGCTGGAACTATGAACCCAATCTCTCTTAAAAGCTTTTATCTGGGCATTTTATTACAGTAACTGGAGAAGTAAGAAACTTGTCAATATACAGAGAGAATATCTTTTCTGAAACAAAAGTGAGTGATGAACATTTTACTCATAAAATATTCTTTACCAAAAAAAAAAAAAAAACAAAGAGGTGTGTGCTAAACTGAATCCAGATACATCCCACAGTCAACCAGACCAGCAAGAACTACTACTCCCAATGAAGTGCAATATCTTCCAAGGGATCCTGCCTCCATGCTTTGGTAGGTATAAAGGCAGAAAATGAAGAGAGAGGATAGAAATCTTCCAATTTCTTCTTTTAAAAAAATTATTTATGTTTATTTTATGTGTATGAGTGTTACGCTTGCATGTGTGTTAAGTGTACCTGTGTCGTACAGTGCCCACAGAGGACAGAAGAGAGTGTTGGATCTCCTAGAACTGGAGTTACAGACAGCTGTTAGCTGCCATGTAGGTGCTGGGATTCAAACCCAGGTCTTCTGCAACAGAAGCCAGTGCTCTTAACCACTAAGCCATCTCTCCAGCCCCCAATTTCTTCTTGAGTGTGAGTTTCTATATGCTTTTCACACCTATGACAATTTAATGAGTTGCTATTAGGAAGTTCATTTCAAGGATAAGAAAAACATTTCAGGATGCTCTGTGAGATAAGAGGGTCAAATGGTTAACATCTTCAGAAATTGACTAAAATAATACCAAATATGTCAAAATCCTATCCCTGAAGTAGAACAAGAAGAGAAGCTGTGTTTAAAGCAAGCTATGTAGTGTTCTTAATCTGTGTACCAAGGAGACACTGGGGATGAATCCAGGTGGGATGATCATCAAGACTCAAACAGGGGAAGTTCTAAGGGTCCCGTGAGGCTTTGGTGCAAGTTTGTCTGTATTCTCCTTTATAGTCACCTACCCTGCCCCATCTACTTTCTGAGGAGGGCTCTCTCTGAGTTCAGAGGATGGCAGAGATAGAAAGTTGTAAAACCTGATGGTACCTACTATGATACAAATAAAGACAGAGATGCAGGGTGAAGATGGAAGGGCAGGGCCTAGATGTATGGGGAATATGCATGTTATCAGAGCCAAGAACCTGTGGCTAGAGAAGAGAGAGACTGGTTAAATGGAGTTATCATTTAAACAATAATGGGTGGACAATGCTCCTACTAGATACCATAGGCTAGTGAATAAAAAGCCCAGTGCCAGAAATGGATTACCTCTTTTGGAGTTGTTGGCCAGTGGGATCCCTTAGACCCCCACCCACCCCACCCCCCTGACCAACACGACCAGCTGTTGCCACTGCTCTTGGTTGCTGTGCTGGGTAGCTTTAGTGTCAACTTGACATACCTGGGTTGAGGGAGCCACAACTGGGGAATTTCCTCTATTGGACTGGTCTGTGGCCATGTCTGAGGGGCACTTCTTGATGAGTGATGTGGGAGGGCCTAGCCTACTGTGGGTGGTACCACCCATGGGCAGGTGGGCCTGTGTTGCATATGAAAGCAGGCTGAGCAGGGGCCAGGGGAGCAAGCCAGTAAGCAGCATTCCTCCATGGCATGTGCTCCAGCTCCCGCTTCCAGGTTCCTGCCCTGAGTTCCTACCTTGGGCTCCCTAATGAACTGTGACCTGGGAGATGTAAGCTGAATAAACCCTTTCCTCCCCAAGTTGGTATTGATCAGAGTATTTTGTCACAGCAATGAAGAAACAAACTAGGACAGTTGCCTTCCAGAACCCTACTGAAGATACTGCATATACTTGAGTGATAGAACATGAAGAAATAAAGCTGATATTGACCTCACAAAGCTTCATCAGTACTTAGCTTTCATAAGGTTGGAAGGTGCTATGCACACTACTGGAAGAGAAAAGTAATCACCATTCTTACTCAGCTGTGAAACTACAATAACAACTGGTTTGGAAAGATATGCCCATTGGTGCAACTATGGCACAAATATTATGGGAGTAACCAACCTCTTTCTGGTTGTACTTAAGGCCAATCCAGAAGATGGAACCCTACCTGGCACTGTTATCAGAGCCAAGAACCTATGGCTAGATAGATCATAAACCCTAGGGGAAAACCCACTACCATTATTCTGCTAACTGGACATAGTATTAAACTGAACCCTAATGACTTATCACTATACTCATAGATTAGTGCATCTCTCAACACCCAAAAGAGAAGCTTTGTCCTGCAGTAGATAGTAATTAACACAAAGATCTACAACTGGTCAACATGGGGCAGGGGAACAAAAGACTGTGGAGGGCTTACTGGGAAATCTATTTCACATCTCTCCCCCTAAGAATCAGAGATCAACAAGGAAGATGGGGGCAGAAAGATTTTAAGAGTCAGAAGTAGTGAACAACTGCAACAAAACTTTTCTAGACATCACATGGTACCCATACATATGAACTCACAGCAGTTGTGATAGCATGCACAAGACCTGTGCAAACTCAAGGCAGACAAAATCCCAGCATGGAAGCCGGGCATGGTGGTGCACGCCTGTAGTCCCAGCACTTGGGAGGCAGAGGCAGGCAGATCTCTGTGAGTTCAAGGCCAGCCTGGTCTACATAGTGAGTTCCAGGACAGCTGGGGCTACAGGGAGACCCTGTCTCAAAAAGACCAAAAAAAAAAAAAAAAAAAAATCCCAGCATGGTATGGGGAGGGCAACAAGTTCCATCCACAGCTGAAGACCTATTGACAAGTGATAGCTGCTGGGAAAGGGAAAGTCAGTTTTCTTTAAGGGTGCGACCCCTTGTATTAGTTACTTTTCTGTTGCTGTTATAAAACATTATGACTGTAACTTTCAGAAGGAAGAGTTTATTGGGTTTATGGTTCCAGAGGGATATGGGTCCCCCATGGTTGGGAGACATGGCAGGAAGCAGCCAGAGCATAAAATTAAGGGCTCACATTCTGAAGCAGGCACAGGAAGCTGATAGTGTGAAACTGAAAATAGGATGTGGCTTTGAGCTCTCGAAGCCCACCCCCATTGACATGCTTCCTCCAGCAAGGCCACACCTCCTCAACCTCACCAAACAATGCCACCAACTGGGGCCAAGCATCCAAATACTTGAGCCTAAGGAGGACTTTCTTCAATCAAACTACCATACTCCTGGTATGGATAAACACATGATAAACACATGATGACCACTGGACCACACCTTAGGGGATGGACCCATATCAAAGTACTTGGGCTTTTTTTTGTAAAATGGGGGCAGGAAGTTGGGTGGGTAGGGTGGTGGGAGTGGATCTAGGAGACAATGGGGAGGGGAATGAATATGATCAAAATATATTGAATGAAATTCTTAAATAAAAACATTGTCTTAAAAAAAAGATATGCTTACAAAATAAAAGCCAGTCCCCTTCTCTGTCCTCTACAAACCCTTCCCCTTCCTCACTCCTCTCTGATATCAACTCATAGTACTGTCCCCTCATCTCCTCTAGACCTCTCTGATTCAGTTACAATTGCCTTCTTGCTGCATCCTCAAACACATCAAGCACACGTGAGCCTCCAGGATCTACCATAGGATATTTGTCCTCTGCCTGGAATGTTCTCCCAAGGGTAAATTCTCATATCCTTCAAATTCTTGCACAAATGTGACCTATACTACAAAATTCACCTAAAATCCCATCACTCCCACTTTGAAATAAAACCTAACATCTCTATCCAACTTACTGTTCTTATTATCTTCTCTTTTTGTTTGTTTTGTTCTTTTTGAGACAGGGTCTCTCTGTAGCCCCAGCTGGCCTGGAACTCACTATGTAGACCAGGCTGGCCTTGAACTCACAGAGATCTGCCTGCCTCTGTCTCCTGAGTGCTGGGACTAAAGACACCACACCTGGCATACTTATTATCTTCTTAAAGCTATATAATTTATATACTAGTCAGACATAGTTTATCTCCTTCCTCTAACTCTGTTGGAATGCTGACTCAAAAAATATTTGTTTTATTAACCAAAATAAAGACCCTAGAGTTGTATCTGATACATGATAAACACTAAATGTTTAACAGATGAAAGAATGAATATGTTTATGGCATAGGATATAAATATCTCTGCCTATTCGATGACGGCTAGAAAAAAAGAACAGGGCCTTCTATACAAAGACTGCACTCTATGAACCTATAGAATGAGTGCTATCAGACCCTTCTCTGTTTCTAGGGGGAAGGAGTGCTTACAGGGTAGGGCTAGCAGTTATCACAAAGGAGGGGAAAGTATAGGCAATAGAAATCTGCACAAAATCCCAGAAACTTTTAAACTTTCCAGTTTATCCATGAATTACTTTATCTGAGCATGAACAGAAATTTTATGAAGACATTTTGTCCAATACCATCTAGAATAATTTATGAAGAAATACAATCTACTTAATATTAACTTCTTTATTGACCGGCAAGCATGGCTCTAAAACATGAAGAAAACGGTTTCTTTTCATTCTGGCTAGATTTGAAAAGTAAAATTTATTTAAGAGCCAGACTGAAAACCACTAAGATTCTGAGTCTATTTACTGGCCCACAAACTAGAAACTTGGATTTCCAATCCTGAAACCTTCATGAGACTTGAGTAGCAAATACCCAGCTGTGCTATGCTTTGAGTTAGGATCATGGGCCCTCTTCTCTGGGAAGGCAACACCTTAAAAACAAAAAGGAAGGAAAACTCCTTATTTGTCTTCTCTTTAGTCTCACAAAGGAGCTGGTACCCTGGAAAAAGGTAGATTAATTCCTCAACCAGCAAGCAGTCTCCAGCCTATAGAAAAAAAATTCAGGTCACCAGAGGCAAGTTCAGAAGTATGAAGCCATAAAACAATTAATGAGGAAATGAGTTAATCTGTAACTTCTTATAATCCATATATCCAAGAACAGCATCACTACAAATGGCAGTCCCCCATCAGTCATTCAACCTACCAATTTTCTTTATACCACTGTTCTGGTTTGTTTCTTCATTGCTGTGACAAAATACTCTGACCACTACCAATTTAGGGAGGAAAGGGTTTATTTAGCTTACATATCCTGGGTCACAGTTCATCTGGGAGCCCAAGGTAGGAACTCAGGGCAGGAACCTGGAGGCAGGAGCTAGAGCACAGGCCATGGAGGAATGCTGCTTACTGGCTTGCTCCCTTGGCCCCTGCTCAGCCTGCTTTCTTATGCAACACAGGCCCACCTGCCCAGGGGTGGTACCACCCACAGTGGGCTGGGCCCTCCCACATCACTCATCAAGAAGATGCCCCTCAGACATGGCCACAGGCCAGTCCAATAGAGGAAATTCCCCAATTGAGGCTCCCGCAACCCAGGTATGTCAAGTTGACACTAAAGCTATCCAGCACAGCCACCTTCCTGCTCTCCCTCATTTCAATCCTAATTTTAAAGTGGAGGATAAGTGAAAAGAAGACAGAGGGTTAAATTTCTCATATCTAAGTCCTTTCAGCAACCTGAATTTCTTGAAGTTACTCTCCTAGGAGGAGGCATATTGTGACCAAGATTTCCTGCAGTACCTCCTGCCATCTGCAAAATTAAATTAAATGGTCCTTCATGTTTGAAATCTTGCCATCGATGTACCAAAGGGAACATCTGAGTATACCAGTCAGAGATGGCTTTTCCTTTTTACCAACACACAAAAATCGTTAGGAGATTAAGTTTCTGAATAGCTAAAGAGCACTCTCATAAAGAAGTTAAACACTCAGTCTGACACCCACTTAGAAGAAGCTGAGATTGCACTTGCTGCTGCCCTTGGAAGATGATTAAAAATAGGGCAGACAGAAAGCTAATGGCTTTTTTGATGCACTTTTACAGGGGTGGGTTGTCAGGAACGGACAAGGGAAATCAAGTGCTGAGTGTGAGAGGGGAGATGGTGGGAGACGGGGGAAAAGGATTGTATGCCTAGATGGCACTATGACCCCTCCCCACAAGAATATACTACTCCCCACACCATAGAAGCTGTTCTAAGAACACTGCCACTACACTACAGATGGCTTACTCTAAGGCAATGTGGAGATACAGGTGGGGTGGAGATACAGCTCAGTATAGAGTGCCTGCTTAGTGAGTATGAGGCCCTGGGTTTGATCCACAGCCTCATAAAAGCAAACAAAAAGAAAGCTAGCCTGTAACTTTTTGTACTTGCTGTATTACCATAGTTTTCAGTTTCTATCCCTAAAACTTAGACAAAAAATTCTGATGGCTTTAGCCATTTCTTCAACCTTCCTCTGACTGAACAACTTAATTAGACAAAGTTCTTTCCATAGCCACCTAGTCTGACTTTCAATACGCATAAATTCAGAAGAACAGAAGCAAGTGGGCAGAAAAGGGATAAAAATCTAGGCAATAACATCTTCAGAATAGCAATGTATAATCTGATAAGTAACTCAGACTTTATATGAATATAAAATTACATATAGGGGCTGGAGAGATGGTTCTGGGGTCAAGGGCACTAGCTGCTCTTATAGAGCACCCAGGTTCAATTCCCAGCACCCAGAAAAATTATATATAATAGACTGGAGAGATGGCTCTGCAGGTTAAGAGCATTCATTGGCTGCTCTTGAAGACTTGAATTCAGTTCCCTGTACCCACATCGCAGCTAACAACCATCTCTGTGGACATTGTACATACATGGTGCACTTACATACATGCAGGAAAAGCATTCATACACACAAAAATAAAAATAAATAAGCCAAAAAATAAAGTTACATACAAATCACATTTGATTCAAGGCTCTTCAATCCAAGAAACCTTTATTAAGCGCTTATGTATGCCCAACGGGGAGAGACCAAAAAACGGGTCCAGGCCCCACCCAGCCTAAAACATAGCAGACCCCTGTTCATACACCCAGAGGAGACTTCTGGGAAAACCTAGAAGATGCTCTAGATTACAGAGATATAATAAAGAACCTATGCCTAACTCAGGGTCACTTTTTACAAAATTTTAAATTTATTTTTATTTATATATATGAGTGGTTTGCCTCCATGAATGTATGTGCATCACATGCATGCAATGCCCACAGAGGTCAGAAGAAGGCATCAGATCCCCTGAAACTGGAGTTAGGGATGGTTGTTAGCTGCCATGTGGATGCTGGGAATTGAACCCAGGTCCTCTGCAAAAGCAGCCAGGACTCTAAACATCTGAACCATCTCTCCAGCCTGCCTCAAGGTCACTTTTCAGACCTATCTGCCACCCCTCAGCCACAGGAGAGACAAAAGGAAGACCAAGGAACCAAAGCAGAAGCAAAGAGAGCAACCAGATGAATGTATGCAAAGCTAAGGAATACAAGCTTTATTTTTTTTGAGGTTAATTTTTTTTTTTTAGAAGAAGCATTTCATTACAGCTTTAATGCACTCAATAACAATTTCCAGAGCAAAGATACATCTCTTTCAAAAGTGGCTATAAAATTTTTAGGTTCACTGTTGAATTAATACAGTTATATTGTATTAACTGAACTCAGTATAAACCCTCTAAGACATAAAATTGAATGAGTTTTGAACCTTTAAAAAAGATCTCCATTTCATTTCAAAATATACTGTTTCAATATAATATATTGAACTCAGTATAAACCCTCTAAGACATAAAACTGAGTGAGTTTTGAACCTTTAAAAAAGATCTCCATTTCATTTTAAAATATACTGTTTCTTACAGAAAGACTCATTGTTTTTGCTAATAACGCTGAGATGTTGGTACATGTGTCTCTAATCTGTACGTATCTGATTATTACTAGTCATAATCAGTTGCACTCGGATCTTTGGCACCCGTGTATGGCTATAAAGTCATTGGGTAGATTTCAATGGTAATGTTTATCACCTCTACTAATTAACATGGTGTAAAATTTTATGCTTCC
>NW_008359589.1:921705-944100 GCF_000622305.1 Nannospalax galili
TTTTTTGTTTGTCTATCACAGAGAACATCCCAATCTTATTCATCGATATACCCACTTCCCAGATGGCACCCTCCCATAGCCTCCCCCCAACCCCCACTAGAGCCCTTATATTCTGTCATCCCTGCCACTATCCGCTGTGTTTTTGGCACTCCCAGCCTTTCCCCAGTACTTGTCCATCTGGTGACTCTAGTCAGCCTATCTAAAGGTCTTTGTTTTAGGAAGGTCAGCTGTTCCTCATCTAGCAGCAACCAGTTGTCAATATTCCTTTAGATAAGATTGGGATCTGCTGTTCATTTTCCCAGTTCTACGCTAGGTTACTGTCTGGGAGTCTCTTGGGCCACCCTGGCCAACTCAAAGGAAGGTATCACCTATCTGGCATTGTTTCTTGTTATGTAGCCTTTAGCTATACATATGGACTCTTAAAGAATTAGATGACTTTAATCTTTGGTTATACTTTCCTTTTGGGTGTTTAAGACCATACAGTTGGCCCAAATAAACTAATTTATTTTTACTCTTAAGGCCATTTGAGGATCTCTGTTCTTCAGGGTCACATGGGCTTGGGAGGAGCCCCTGGCTCCTTTCTTTTACCAGTTCCACCTATATGAAGATAAGTCAAAGGTCCTGCTTGACCATGTCAGGCTTCACTTGGAAGCATGGAAGAATTTAGTCATCTGTGTTGACCCTCCTCTCTGTAGACTGGACACTGGTTCAAGTCCATCTCGTGGGATCTCCACGGCCTCCTTGATCAAGAGGACAGGTGACTCACCACAGTTACAGGACATTTTGAGAGATGCTCATAGTCCCCTAGAACTAGTCAACCAAGGAGGGCAAGGAGCAAAAACTGTCCTTTATGTCCCTCTGACCAAATTAGTATAGGCCTCAAAGTATGTCTTCAAATACATGCTTCTTTTTTAAAAAAATATTTTGTTATTTTTATGTGTATGAGTGCAAAGTCTGCATGTATGTGTGTGCACCTGTGTCAGGAAATGCCTGTGGAAGTCAAAAGAAGGCATCAGATCCCCTGGAACTGGAGTTACAGATGGTTGTTAGCTGTCAGGTGGTACTAGGAATTGAACCTGGGTTCTCTTCAAGAGCAGTCAATGCTCTTAACCACTGAGCTATATCTCCAGCCCCGAATACATGCTTCTTAATGAAGACATCTGGCAGAAGTTTAAGAATCCTTACATCAAATTCTTTGAGAAATTATGGTCCAAACCAGAAGTTACTCACGAAGACTTTATAAAAACGAGTGTAGTTAATAATAAATCTTTTCCAGTTTTCTCCTATCATCTCCTGAAGAGCACAGAAACTTTGGGAGGAGAGTTAGTAATAAAAGTACTTCTTATGCTGGTATGGTGGCACATGCTGGTATGGTGGCACATGTCTTTAATCCCAGCACCTGGGTGGCAGAAGCAGGAGGATCTCTGTGAGTTCCAGGCCAGCCTGGTCTGCATAGTGAGTTCCAGGTCAGCCAGGGTTACATAGTGAGACCCTGTCTTTAAGAAAAAAAAAAAAGTGCTTCTTGATCTAGGAAAGATATCAGAATATTAGAATCAACTGTGTGAAACAGGGGAAGAAGAGAAGGAGGAGGAGGGGAAAGAAGGAAGGAGGGAGAAGGGGAGGAAGAAGGGAAAAGGGAGGAGGGGAAGTCACTGCAGCAGAAAAGAATTGGGGAAAAGGTAACTCTGAGAAACTCTCTGCCCAAGGAATATCTACATTCCTCTAAGCAACACCCAGTCTGCTTACAGAAATATACCACTCACCTGTAATCACAGCACTCAGGAGGGAGAAGTACTGCTACAAGTCCGAGCCAGCCTGTGCTACATAGTTTCAGGCAGTAAGAACCACATAGTGAAATACTATCTCAAAAAAATAAAAGAAAAAAAGATACCAGCTAGAAAGGCTATAAATTTTTTCTCAACACTGTGATTACCCACTGAAAGGTTTTTATGAAAATGAAAATTTCCCCTAGAAACCTTAAAATAATTTCTTTTGGGGCTGGAGACATGGCTCAGTGGTTAAGAGCACTGGCTGCTCTTGCAGAAGGCACAGGTTCTTTGAGTCCCAGCACCCCCATGGCAGCTAACAACCATCCATAACTCCAGTTCCAGGTGATCTGACACCCTCTTCTGTCCTTCATGGGTGCTACACAACATACACTTACATACATGCAGGCAATACACTCATACACATAAAATAAAAATATCAAAAAGAAATTTTTTAAAGATAATTTCTTTTGAACTTTCACATTGCTGTCCTACAAAGAAAATAAAAGGTCAGTCTGAAACTGAAGTGACATCAGACCTCTCTGTCACTTGCTCTACTGTCAGTATCTGCCAGGAATGAGCCAACAGCAAAAGTCTAAACCCTTTGGGAAGAAATATTCTCTCTGGATCCCAGCACTAATTTGAAAGCTCCAATAATATAATGAACATTCTACAATAAAAAGGTTCCACTTAAAAAATTCCAGGACACACAAAGAGAGCCAAGGTGATGACCAAGTTTGGATTCTGGGAGAAACTATAAACCCCCAGATACCCTCTACTCTAGTCCAAGCACAAAGGCCTGCCAGGGGGTGGAGGAGAGTCCTATTATTGATCACTAGCACACAGCACTTAATCCTGCTCTTTCTTCTCCTAAATCACTCTCTTTGACCAGGGATAGACCTTCCCCAGTCTGCAAGGTTTCAGAGAAAAGCCAACAAGCTCCTGCTTCATTTCGGTGACTGCCTAACTATGAGGTTCAGGGACCCTGAACTACCTATTTGCTAACCTCCAGTTACACTAAGTTGTAAAAAGTGAAAATGATGGTTTAGAAAAAGGGGCATCGTCTTCCTTAATGATTATTTTCTTCATTTTGCTTTTATGTGTTTTCCAAATTGTCTGTGGCAATCATGTTACTTGTTAATTAGAAAAGGCAACAAAATGTTGGTTTAACTCATGAACTCCTAGCAGTTATGGCTGCCTGCACAAGATCAAATCAGTCAACATTCTAGCAAAGAGTGGGAGGTGGTTCATGAGTTATGCATAGCTGATGGCTTCTCCAGGAGGGAGAGTCAGTTTTCTTTAAAAGTGTGGCTCCTAGTAGACCAACCACACTCCAGGGCATAGCCTCATACCCAGGAATATCTAGACAGCACAAATTGGAGTTGATGGATCATTAAGCTCAAAAAAGAGAGGAGGAAGAGGAGAAATAAAGTCGAGGGTATTGGGTAGGGAAGTGGGGGTAAATTTGATAGGAATTAAGGGGAAGAACTAGGAGTGAGTATGATCAAAATATATTGTATGAAATTCTCAAAGATTAATAAGAACAGCAGAAGAAGGGCCTGCAAGAAGGCTGAATGGATAAAGGTGCTTGACGCCAGGCCTGAAACCCACAAAAGAGGTCCTCTGACCTCTGCATGTGTGAGTACACACACAATAAATTAATTAATTAATTAAAATCTGCAGAAGCACTATCCAGAATGCTTACAGACCTTTATGGCCTCCTGGAAGACTAAGATCTTAGCAGTTCTTCCCTAGACTTCTATTGAATTCAGTGTTAACATGGGCCTGGGTTCAAAGGAAATGTATAGCACAGACAGGGAAGAGAGAGATGCCAATTTCTAGCAGAAACTGCTGCTCCTTCCAGCTCATAAAACTCTCTTGGCGGAGAATAATACAGTAGGATTATTATTATTTGTTGCTGTTGTTAGAAGAAAAATAAAAAGCACACCATAGAGAAATTGACCAATGCTATTATGATGCAACCAATCTTCCATGCTTTTAAAGGAAAGGGAAGCAAAATCCTAGTTCCTAAATTTGTACTCTCGGTTACCAAAACCTCAACACCACACTTATCCCTGTCACAGTGCAGTCTACATCCTTAGTCAGTCACTGTCAATGTCTCATGTTACTTACTGAAAATCAGGGTTTGAAAACAAGTTCAGTGAAGGGTTTTGTTTTTTTTTTTCCCCTATGTAAATAAAAGCTGTAGCTGCCCATGTTAAGAATCCAGTATTACAAAAGAACCTGGGAACTGGGAAACCATGAATAGAAAGAAAGAAGTCAGATTCCTCTAGACTCATATAGTACCACCATCATAGCCTAAATCCCTATGTTCAGAAAGCTACAAGGGTACCTTTTGCTTACCACAATGACTAGGAGAATGCCACTAGCATTCAGTGTAAAAGGATTACAACATAACGTCCTAAAATATGTAGCACACTCCAACACATTCAGCATGCCAATAGCATCTCTGCTAAGAATCACTATGGGAGCCAGACATGTCCCACCTGTAATCCCAGCATTTAGGAGGCAGAGACAGGAGGATTGCTACAAGTTCAGAGCCAACCAAGGCTACACAGTGAGCTCCCACCACTTTGAGCTAAGAGACATAGCCTACCTGAAAAAGTATAGTAACAAAAGAATTGCTATGGACAGTAATAATAGTTTTGCTTTTTAAATGGCATGGCATTCATTCACCTCAAAAAACACATGGAAAAAATTTAAAAATAGCAATAAATTGGATGTTTTCCTCCCATCCCTACTCTGCCCTAAAGCTCTGCATTTTTGAGAAAAATTTTACTATGTTCTTATATGTCTTAGAAATACCACACACACACACACACACACACACACACACACACACACACACAAAGACACACAAACACACACACAGAAAAATACATACATACAAACATCTGTATATCTTGGAGATGTTTTTTCAAAATAGTAGAGGATCACTCTGCCCCTCTTTCTACTGGCTACAAAGCATTCCATTGAGTGGCTGTGTTTTTATTTACTCAGCAGTCCCCACCACACTCAGGGCTGTGATGAATGTAAATGTGAGCACATTTGAAAAATAATATCCCAAAAGGTAATTCATAAATTAAAAGCTATATGTGTGTACACATATGTATGTATATGCATATGTTGCATTCTATTTGCTTATTTATTTATACATATGTGCTGTGTGTGAACATGTGCATCTGTGTGAGAGTGCAAGTACATATGTAGAGGTCAGAGGACAATTTGGGATTTGATCCTTACCTTCCATCTTGAATACTAAGATTACAGGCTTATGCCACTATGCCCGGCTTCTGTGGCATTGGCTAACAAACCCAGGGCTTCATGCCCTGCTAGGCAAGTGCTCTATCAACTAGATTATATCTCTAGCCTTAGCATTATCACATTATTTTCCGCATGTATGTGTGTGCATGTTTATGTTTGTACAGGCATGGGGGGCACATGTTTTTATATATGTGTATGTGGAGGCATTTTAGCCCTCAGGCACACCAACCTTTTTTTTCTTTTTTTTTTTTGAGACAGAATCTCTCACTGGCCTGCAGTTTGCCACCTAGGCATCCAGCTCACCAGCACTGGGATTACAAGCACACACCATGGCACCTGGCATTTTTACATGAGTTTGGGGAAAGGAACTCAGGTCGGTCCTCCAACTGAGACATCTCCTCAGCCCTCCAACATTATCTCCCAAAATACTGCTTTCTCCTGCTCTCCCTGTACTCTCTTTCTAGGCCTGCAATTGTGCTGTTAGATCTTTTCAACGAGTAAGCTCTCATATTAAAAAAAAATAACTCTGAGCCCTAGTCATTCTGAATATTTTCTTTCTAATATATCACTTGTTTACCATTTATCCATCTGTATGCACTTTACATGATACCCATCCATTCTTATTTTCATTTGTTTTGTAATTGTCATTTTATTCAGTTTTTTAGCTTATCTGTCAAAATGTTGCTCTTTTTCTTTAATTGTTTTTGAAACAGAGCCCATTATGTAGCCCAGTCTAGCCCCAAACTAGTGATCCTCCTGCCTCAGTCTTGCAAAGCATTTTTGTATTTATCTATTCATTTATTTATTTTGAGACAGGGTCTCATTATGTAGCTGGTCTGGAAGTTGCTATGCAGATCAGGCTGAGCTGGAACTCACAGAGATCTACCTCCTTTTACCTCCTGAGTGCTGGGATTAAAGGTATGTGCCACCATATTCGGGTCTACAAAGTTCCTTTTATAATCCATATGTGTTAATTCCTTTATGGGTATCTAGATCTTCTGTGGATCTATTTCTAGTATTTCTATTATTATTATTAATATCTTTATTTCATATGCCTGGCTATTTTTGACTACATACTAGAAATTCTATATGAAAACTTATGAAATAATGTAAGACTTTTCAAAGAAAAATTTAACCCATTCAAGGAGAGAGACAACATCAAACTGGCCTTAGTTCCTATGAGTTAAATTTCCAGTTCACACTTAATCCTGAAGTTTAGGAAAAATTTAACCCATTCAAGGAGAGAGACAACATAAAACTGGCCTTAGTTCCTGTGAGTTAAATTTCCAGTTCACACTTAATCCTGAAGTTCAGCCCTTCAGAGTATCCATTTAAATCCCAAGATATTTACCAAGGTCCTTGACAAGTACCAAATTAAATTCTGTATCCCTACTCCCATGACTATTTTAAAGTTATATTGGGTTTCTAGCCCTGTAGCTGTCTCTTCCACAGCCTATTCTCTACAATCAGCTTCATAACGTCTTCCTCTTGGGTTGTTCTGTATAAAATTACCTTGTTCATGATGTCTAGAAGAATAACACAAATGCAGAAAAAGCATGAAGGTGGGATATGGATAGCTGAGTAAGTAGCTCAATGATGAAGCCGTCATGAATACAGGGCTCCATCATTATTCTTTGTGCACATGCCCCCCCCAAACACACACAGAAACCAAGTCAACCTCAAGTGTCCTCAGTTGTCCGCCTTGTTTTTTGAGACACGGTCTCTCACTGAGCCTGGAGCTGGCCAATTAGGTTAGGCTGGCTGGATGGCCAGCAGGCCCCAGGGATCCTTCTGCCTCCACCTTCCAGCACTGGGATTACAAGCACACACCACCACATTTGGCTTCTCATGACAGCAACAGAAACCAAACTCTGGTCCTTGTGCTTGCACAGCAAGCACTTTACTGAATAAGTCACCTCCCCGACCCTTTAATCACAATTCTTTAGTGAGTTACCACAGTACTTTATAACACAAGATGGAGCTGAACTGTAAACTCATTATTTTAAGCAATAAAAGCATTTAAAAAATGAGGCTGGGGAGATGGCTCAGTGGGTAAGAGCACTTCTACAAGCACAAGGACCTGAGTTCAAATCCACAGCACCCACAAGCAAGTTGGGCATGGCCTCTTTGCCTAGAACCTCAGTACTGAGGGGCAGAGAGAAGTAGATCCTGGGAGCTCAGTGGCCAGTCAGTCTAGCCAAAATGGCAAGCTTCGGGTTCAGTGAGAGTCGCTGTCTCAAGAAAATAAGGTATAGAGTAACAAGAGGAAGACAGAAGACGTCCTCCTTTGAATAGTGCCTGTGTACTTGTACACATATAGACAGAAATACAGACACACACATATACAAAAACACACATATACACTACACATACACACACATAAACACTATGGACTATATCAGTCATATCTGCTTCCCTTCCCATTACCTTTTTAAAAAATAAATACAAATTTCTTCTTTGAGTTCTTCATGCTGTATTCATACTTGTCTTGTATTAGGGGAGATGCTGAACAAGTTCCTTAACTTTTCTAGGCCTTAAGTTGTACTGAATGACTTCCAGTAGGAAAACTCCTTCAAGCTCAAATATTCTTTTATTCTATTATTTTTAGGAGAAAAGTAGAAAGAAACCAGACAGTTAAAACTGTTTTTAAGAGGAAAGAGCTGGGGACTGGAGGGATAGAGTGCGTGTGCAGCACCTGCAGAGCACTGAACTGGAACCCTGGCACTAAAAGGAAACTGAAGAATGAATGAATGAATGAATGAATGAATGAACGAACGAATGAACGAATACATAAGGAAGGAAGCTCTGAAGCCTGGAAACACAAAATGTCCAGAGTTTTATCCTCTGGACAGCAGCAGACTCAATTTAAGTTGAACCAATACACTAAACCCTACATTTAAAATGAGGTTCTGAAAAATCTCACTTTGTGAAAAATAATTTGAACCTTTTTTTCTTAGTTCATATATATTTTTCTTTTTGTTGAATTTTAGTGTATTTCATACAAAAAATCACCTATATACTCCCTTCCCCCTTCCCCCTTGGCACCCTCCCATAGCCACACCACTGGAGTTCATATATTCTGTCATTTGTGTTAAGGCTTATTATGTAAGGTTAGTGCTGTAAGACATCCCTCAGTGCAAGTTCATCCACCAGAGTTTAGTCAGCCTAAGTGGAGTCTCTCTCCCTTTGAGAAGATCAGCTCTTCCTCATGCAGCAGTCATCAGCTGCCAATAATTCTTCAAATAAGACTGGGACTTGCTGTCCATTTCCACAGTTCTGTGCTGGATTTTTGTCTGCCTAAGTTTGCATGGGTCTTGTGTATGTTGACACCATTGCTGGTGTCACCATCAGCAATTGTATGAGAAGGGTCCCAGGCGCCTGTAGGACTATTTCCAGATGGTCATGCACCTCCTCCCTGGCTCTTACAATCCTTCCACATCATCTTCTGCAATGGTCCCTGAACACTGGGTGGGTAGACCTCAATATAGGAGTCTTGTCCAAGGACCCACACTGTAGGCACTTATTCTCTGCATTTTGGCCATTTGTGGTCTTTTGTGTTCCAGGCTCTCAGTTGCATGAGGGAGCTTCATTGATAAGAATTAAAAGATGCATTAGTGCTCTCTTCATCCACTGTTCTATGTTCCATGAGTCTTAGTTAGGTGCAGAGGTTGAATCCTAGATGAGCCACTTAGGCTCAGGCAATTCATAGAGAAATAACTGTGTATGACCAGTGGTGGAACTCTGTAATGATCTCTGCCTGTTGAAAAAGAAGCTACTTTGATGGGTGGTGACTGGGATACTTGTTTAAAAGGATTTAGTGCTAGGATCCAAAAATTAGGCAGAACATATGTCTTTTATTTTTCTGAGTCTGTTACTTCACTTAGTATAACAGTTTCTAGATCCATCCATTTACGTGCAAATTTATTTATTTCATCTTTCTTTACTGCTGAGTAAAACTCCATCATATAAATGAACCACATTTTCATTATCCACTCATCAATTGAGGGACACTTAGGTTGCTTCCATCTCTTAGGTGTTGTGAAAAGAGCAACAAACATGGTTGCACAAGCATCTCTGCAATAAGACGAATCCCTTGGGTATATGCCAAGGAGTGGTATAACTGGGTCATATGATGGGTTCATTTTTAGTTTTTTTGTTTTGTTTTCTTGTCTTTTTGAAACAGAGTCTCCCTGTAGCCCGAGCTGTCCTGGAACTCATTTTTGAAACAGAGTCTCCCTGTAGCCCAAGCTGTCCTGGAACTCATTATGTAGACCAGGCTGGCCTTGAACTCACAGAGATCCACCTGCCTCTGCCTCCCAAGTGTTGGACTACAGGTGTGCTCCACCATGCCCAGCTTAAGGTGGTTTTAATTTGCTTTCCCCTAATTACTAATGATGTTGAACACTTTTTAAGATATTTCTGAGCCATCTTTATTTCTGCCTTGGAGAACTCTCTGTTTAGATCTTTAGCCCATCTATTAATTGAGTCATTTATTTTCCCGATTCTTTGTTTTTTGAGTTCTTTATATATTCTGAATGCTAAACTTCTGTCAGATGTGTCACTGGTGAAGATTTTTTCTCACTCTGTGGGTTTTCTCTTGACTCTCTTGTTTCTTTTGCTGTACAGAAGCTTTTTAGTTTTATGAAGTCCCACTTTTTGATTGTTGACTTTAATTCCTTAATTCCTGGTGTTCAATTTAGAAAGTCCTTTCTTAGACCTATATCTTGCAGGTTATTGCCAATGTTTTCTTCTAATAGTTTCAGACTTTCCAGTTTCACATTGAGGTCTTTGATCCATTTGGAGTTGAGGTTTGTGCAAGGTGAAAGAAAAGGATCTCGTTCCATTCTTCTACAAGTGGAGATACAGTTTTGCCAGCACCATTTGTTGAAGATGTTGTCTTTCCTCCTTTGTGTGTTCTTGGCACAGGTGACCGAAATTGTATGTACTCAGGTTTGGGCCTTCAATGATATTCCATTGATATATGTGTGTATTTTTGTGCCAGTACCAAGCTCTTTTATGACTACACCTCTGCAGTATAGTTTGGGATCTGGTATAGTAATCCTCCCAGCATTGCTCTTTGTGCTCTGGGTTGCTTTGGCTATCCAGGGTCGTTTGTACTTCCAAATGAATTTAAGGATTTTTTCCCCCTAATTCTGTGAAGTATGTCATGGGGATTTTGATTAGGATTGCATTGAATCTATATATTGCTTTTGACAGGATGGTCATTTTCACAATATTAATTCTTCCAATCCATGAGCATAGGAGATCCTTCCATCTTCTGGTGTCTTCTTCAATCTCTTTCTTTAAAGATTTAAATTTTTGTTGTAGAGAATGTTGATGTCTTTGGTCAGGTTTATTTCAAAATGGCTATTGTGAATGGGAAAGTATCCCTGTACTCTTTTTCCAATTGCTTGTTATTGGTATATAGAAAGACTATTGATTTTGTAGATTAATTTTGTAACCTGCTACTTGACTGAAATTGTTGATCAGTTCTAGGAGCTTTCTGGTGGAATTTTTGGGATCTTTTAGGTATGGTATCATATCACTGCAAAAAGGGATAATTTGACCTCTTCTTTTCCAATTAGTACTCCTTTAATTTCCTTCTCTTGTCTTATTGTTCTAGCAAGAGTTTCAAGCATTATATTGAAAAAGAGTGGGGATAGTGGGCAGCCTTGTCTGATTCTTGATTTTAATGAAAATGCTTTGAGTTTTTTTCCATTTAGAATGATGTTGGCCATGGGTTTGTCATCGATATGGCCTCAATTATGTTGAGCCCATGTTCTCTCCAGTCAGATTCCCTCTAGGACTTGGAACATAAATACATGTTGAATTTTGTCAAAGCCTTCTCTGCATCTATTGAGATGACCATGCGGTTCTTGTCTTTGAGTCCACTTACATGGTTTATGATGTTTATTGACTTGCATATATTGAACCACCCCTGCATCTATGGAGTAAAGCCTCCTTGAATATGGTGAATGATCTTTTTGATGTGTCTGTATGAGGTTTGCAAGTATTTTGTTGAGAATTTCTGCATCTATGTTCATTAAGGATATGGGTCTATAGTTTTCTTTTTTGGTTGTGTCTAATACCTGGTTTTGGTTTTAGAGTGATGCTGGCTTCATAGAAGGAATTTAGGAGTTCTCCCTCTGTTTCTTCCTTTTTGAATAATTTAATTAGTATTGCTGCAGATCTTCTTTAAATGTCTTGAAAAATCCTACTGTAGGCCTGAGCTTTATTTAATTGGGAGGTTTTCTATTACTCTTTCGACTTCTTTGTATATTATGGGTCTGTATAAACTGTTCTCTTCTTGATTTAACTTCAGTGGTTCTCATGATTTTTATATATCCACCCTTTTTTTTTTAGGTTTTCAAATTTAATAGGGTATAGGTTTTTTAAATATTCCCTTATTAGATAGGCCCTAGAGATCCCCAAAATAATAAAGGCCATTGACAATAATGTTGGTTGTACACCAGAAGTAGACAATAAAACCCTATTGCTGAAGACACCACATGATGTGAGCGTGGGAGAGAGAGAAATCAAGCTTGGACTAAGTTGGAAGCTCTGTGCCACTGGATAGGTGGCTTTCATAGTGCCAGAAGGCGATATGCATATGGCTGGGGGACAAGTGTCCCCTATAATTCTGTTCAACAACAGAGCCCTCGTGCTGTACTATAAACATGCCAAACAAGATGTTCCAGCTGGTACATTAGTGGTGCATCTAGTGTATGTACAACCAGCAAATTTTCAATTGGATATAATGCCCACTCCTAGAGGTGGAATACACATCTGGTACTGTAGACCAGGCCAACCCCTGTGGCAGGGAGGATACAGGTCACAGTGTGGAAGCCACTGCAATTGTTTTGCTGGATGGAAGTAATGGATCTGCTAAACTATTGTCCAAGCATTTATGTTTACTCCCATAAGTTAAGTTATTATAGCAGTTATGGTCTGGATGTTCTTGCTTCTTGCTGTTTGTGTTTCTATAGCTGATGAAATCGCACTGAAATGAGCCAACAGCTCATGGAAAACAGATGATTCAGAGACACAAAAGTTCAGTGCCTTGACACAATGGTAGGAAGATTATCCCACACCAGGACACCTCCAAGGCTCAGAGACTTTTGCCAAAGAGGTTGGCAGAAAGAATGTAAGACCTGGAGGAAGGGGTAGAGTGTTACCTGGAAGTGTCCTCTGGACCACTATGACCACAAGCTATATTCACATCTCCTTTCCATGCTCTTCAAGGAGTGGAGGGGGGAGTCAACCTTAGCTGCATGTAGGGGAGAGGCTAAGGATATATAAGCTAAGAACACCATGATGCACCTCTCTCGCCATTTTATGTGGGTGTTGGTAAGTCACAGGATATATACTTGAGTGTGGAGTTTCCAGTACAACTTTAAATGGGAGAGCACCCACTCTTCTATAAACAGGCCCCCCCCCCCACCCTATGCTTTGTTAGCAAGCTCAATAAACTGGCTAGGATTTTCCAAAATAAAAAAGAACAGAGGAAATGAAAACCTTCATTATGAGCCCATGTTGGCAAATCCTTTGGTCTTTGATTTCTTATTCCTATACCCCCCCATAAACTTCATTGTATATATATTTTGATGCAAACTACTTCAAGTTATTTCTAGGAAATGTGTTAAAAATTGCCTCTCTTTGGAATAATAAAAATATTCTAAAATTTTTTAAAAGTATTCTCTTAAAATGTTCTGGATCTTTTAGGTATCTGTTGTGATTTGGTTGATTTGGATTTGCTCTTTCTTTCTTTTGGTTAACTAGGCTAAGGGTCTGTCTATCTTGTTCAGCTTTTCAAAGAACCAGCTCTTAGATTCATTCATTCTTTGTATTGTTTTCTTTGTTTCTATTTCATTAATTTCTGCCCTGATTTTTGTTATTTCTTCTCATCTGCTGGGTTTGGGTCTTCTTGCCTTTCCAGTGTCTTGAATTGCAATGTAAGTCACTTATTTGTTCTCTTTCTGAATTTTTTAATGTAGGCACTTAGAGCTATAAACTTCTTTCTTAGGACTGATTTTAAAGTGTCCTAGACATTTTGTTGTATTGTATTGTCCTTTTTGTTTAATTCCAGGAATACCTTTGTTTTGTTTGGTTTTTATTATTTATTATTTAATTCCAGGAATACATTTATTTCTTTCTTAATTTCTCCTTTGACCCACTCATCATTCAGGAGTGTGTTGTTTAATCTCCATGAGTCTGTGTAATTATTAAGGCTTCTTCCAGGGTTGATTTCAAACTTTATGGCATTGTGGTCTGACAGAATGCATGGAATTATTTCTTTTCTTTTCTTTTTCTTTTTTTTTTTTTGTTATTTGTTGGTTTGTTTTGTGCCTCAGTATGTGGTCAATTTTTGAGAAAGTTCCATGGAGTGCTGAATGGAAAGTGTATTCTTTGGTGCTTGGGTGGAATATTCAGAAGACATCTGTTAGGTCCATTTGCTATATGGTATCATTTAATTCGGATGTCTCTCTGTTTATTCTCTGTCTGGTTGACCTGTTTAATGGGGACAGTGGGGTACTGACATCCCCTACTATTACTGAATTGGAGTTAACCTGTGTCTTAAAATCCTATAGTGTTGGTTTTATGAATTTGGGTGCACTGGAGTTTGATATGTATATGTTCATGATTGTAAAATCTTCTTGGTTAATTGTTCCTTTGATCAGAATGAAGTGACCCTCTTTATCTCTTCTGATTAGTTTTACTTTGAAGTCTATTTTGTCAGATATTAGAATTGAAACCCCTGCTTGTTTCTTAGTGCCATTTGCTTAAAAGTTTCTTTTCCATCCTTTCACCTTAAGGTAGTGCCTGTCCTTGAAGGTGAGATGGGTTTCTTGCAGACAAAAAAAGATGGATTTTGTTTCTCAATCCATTCAACTAGCCTCTGTCTTTTGACTGGGGAATTCATTCCATTGATATTTAAAGTCATTACTGAAAGGTGTATATTGGTTGCCTTCATTTTGATTGCTGTTTTCATTCTTTGTCTAATTTTGCATTTTCACAATTATACTTTCATTTAGTTTCTTTCTGTTTCCCCTGGGGTATAGTTGTTCCTTTCTCCTCTTTTTGTATTGCTTCAAGTATTCTTTGAAGGGCTGGTCTTGTGGACATGTATTCTTTCAGCCTATTTGTGTTGTGGAAGATTTTTCTTTTCCCTTCAACTCTAATAGACATTTTTTCTGGGTAAAGTATTCTGGGTAGGCATCTGTGGTTCATTTAGAACTGGAAATACCTTGGTCCTGGCTCTTCTGGCTTTCATAGTTTGCAATGACAAGTCAGCTGTCATTCTGATGGGTTTTCCTTTATGTGTGAGTTGTTGCTTTTCTTTTGAAGCTTTCAGTATTCTCTCTGTTCTGTTCATTTAGTGTTTTTACTGTGATATGCTGGTGTGTGGGGGGGGTATGTGAATTCTGTTCTGTTCCTGTCTATTTGGAGATGTTTTCCTTTAATTCTGGGAAATTTTCTTCTACAATCCTGTTTAAGATATGGTCAATACTGTTAACCTAAGATTCTTCTCCTTCCTCTATGCCTATGATACGTAGATTTGGTCTGTTCATGGTGTCCCACATTTCCTGAGTATTCCATTTCTGTGTTTTTTAAAAAAAAATTTATAATCTTTGCTTGAGTGGTCCAGTTCTTCAACTTTATCCTCCAGTGCTGACATTCTTTTTTTCCATTCATTCTATTGGTGAGGTTTCCTCCTGTTGTTTCAAATTAGCTTACTCAGTTTTTCACTTCCTTCTTCATTTCACCCTGAGTTTTCTTCAATGTTTCTATCTCTTGTGAATTCAGTCAGAAGTTTACCCCTATCTTCTTTTAGTTCTTCGTGTGTGTGTGTGTGTGTGTGTGTGTGTGTGTGTGTGTGTGTTTTAATTTGTTGAATTCTTTGATCATGTTTATGACTGTTCTTTTAAATTCTGTGTCCTGGGTTATCTTTAGGGGGTTCTCCTTATAGAACTCTTCTACAGACTGGTGGAGTTTGCTGGTAACATGCTGTTTTGGCTTTCCATATCAGTTTTCCATTGTGATTTTGACATGTGGATTTCTTTTGTTGTTTGTGAATCTGGTATGAAACTCAAGCCTTCTTTTGTTGAGTTGAAGTTTGTTTCTGTTTGTATTATTGGTGTGCCTTGGTTTTTTTCTTATTGGGTATGTAAAGCTGGTTGGTCTAGGTTTCAGGTTCTCTCAGATATTATTTTGGAGGGAACTGATGGTTTTGGATCAGCTACTCAGGAGCTCCCACAGAGGCCCAAGTCAGGCTCCAGTTAGGTACACACTGGCTTCCTTCTAATGTCTGGACCCCTACTAGTGGGTACTACAGCACTATTCTGGAAGTTCCCTAAGGGGAGGTCTGATTTTGGCACTCTCAGGCAGTCTACTGAGTTCTCAGCCTCCACTCTATTGTAGAGCAAAGAGCTCTAACTCTGGTACAAAGTGGGAGGGGCCTCATGCAATCCCAATTAGGAGGTTGAGAGTAGCAGGATTTGGGGGAAGTTTACCACTACTGGGAAGCCAGATGCAGGTGCTCTCTGGGGGTCTGCTAAGGTCACCATATATTCTAACCTTTTAACAGTTTTGATTTTTGGTTTTTTTTTTTGTATTTTTGAGACAGGGTCTCCCTGTAGCCCCAGCTGGCCTAGAACTCACTATGTAGACCAGGTAATCCTGGGATTAAAGGCATAAGCCACCATGCCAGGCCCTTTTAACAGTTCTTATTACAATGTTCTTTACTCCTTTTAGGAATTGACTAGTTTACAGTAATTCAATTTACATACACATTGCAAACATCTTTGCGTTCTTTTGCTGTTACTGAGAAGGATTATTTTCTTGAAAAGATTAACATTCCTTGGGTTTCCTATTATCAAAACTATGAGATAGTTGGTCTGGAGAGCTGGCTCAGCATTTAAGAACACTGGCCTTTCTTGAGGACCCAGATTTGCTTCCTAGCACCAACATAGTGGCTCACAATCATCCAAAACTCCAGTTCCAGGGGATCTGATACCTTTTTCTGGCTTCTGTGGGCATGCAAGCACATGGTACACATACATACATGTAAACAGTCATCCACATAAAATTTTTTAAATTAATTTAAAAAAGTATCAAATATTCATTCTCTCTTGGTATTTTTAACTGCCCTTTTTTAAAAAAACAAAATATGGAACACTTCATGAATTTGCATGTCATTCTTGCACAGGGACCATGCTACTCTTCTCTGTATCATTACAATTTTAGTGTATGCGCTGACAAAGCAAGCACTAACCACCCTTATTATATTTATATGAAGGAACAATTTGGGGCTAGAGAGATGGCTCAACCATTAAGAGCACTGGCTACTGTTGCAGAAGACCTGGGTTCTATTCTCAGAATCCACATGGTGGTTAACAACCATCCACTATTCCAGTTCCAGGGGATCCGACACCCTCTTCTACCCTCAACAGGCATTGCACGACACAGGTGTACCAATCTACATGCAGGTAATACACTCATACACCTAATAAAGTAACAATAATAAAATTTTTTAAAGGAACAATTTATTTATGTAGTTATAGGAGTATTTTCTAAGTGCTTTTCAAGCCCAATGTTTTAGCTATTAATCATGAGCATTCAAAACACCTCTAAACCTTCAATTAAGCTTTTTAAAAATATTTTTATTTATTATTTTTATTTTATGTGTATGCATGTATTGCCTGCATATAGGTAAGTGCACCCGTGCTGTGCAATGCCCATGAAGGACAGAAGAAGATGTTGGATCCCCTGCAACTGGAGTTACAGTCAGTTGTTAGCTGCCATATGGGTGCTGGGATTTGAACCTGGGTCTTCTGCAAGAACAGTCAGTGTTCTTAGCTGCTGAGCCACCTCTCCAGCCCCAACTTAAACTTTTATACATTTACTTCTTATAAAGGTAGGATGGTGAGAAATTCCATACATTTGATTAAAAGAAATATGAAAAGATTATTTTTTCTCCACCCTTCCACATATGCCTCATGACCAACTATCCTCTCCAAAGGTAGTATAATTTGCCTACATTATTCCAATCAGTTCAGCTTGTATTTCCACCATCAAAAAAAGCATTAAACGCATCTGAATTGTTAATGAGACCTTATATAACATGATCATTTCTGTGTGCGCATATGTGCATGTGTGTACATGGGTGAATGCATATGTATTTATGTATATAATGAGTTTTAAAACTTTCAGTCTCACAACTTGTTTTAGGGTTTCTGAATAGGATAACAAGGGACTCATTATGTATATCATTAAACTGTTGGCATGTGTCCTGGCATAAAAATGTAATATATCAGCACACCCATATATTTGCAAGGATGTGTGTTTGTGTATGTGTGTGCATGTGTAATGTGTGCGCATGTGTGCACACACTGGGGAGTCCATACTTTTATGCATTTTTCCAATTTGTCTGGAATTTCATCCACAGCAAATTTTCAGGGCATGTGCCAATATAAGAAGATCAAAATATTTAAAACAAAAAACCATGTCTGGGCTTCAGTTAGAAATCTTCCATCTTCTTCCAGAGATGACCATAAGACACCTTGACTGATGAGGGAAAGCAATACCATACACAACCTTCTAGACTCCTTTACATTGTAGCTGCAAAAGCATTCTTCTGAAAGTGAACAGACAATTGTGCAGGCAGTCCACACTTCCCTACTGCCTGAAGTCTTTGAATAAGTTGGTTCATTCTTTTAACATTAAAGCTTCCTTCCCCCATCATAATGCCCAAACCCCACTTTTCTTACTTGGTCCCATTAAGGCAGAATAGGTGCTGCCAGCTCTTTACCAAAAGAGCTCTCATGGTCACACAAAATAAGTCATCAACATCTGGCAATGTCCTTCAACAAGCAGACCTTAGCCCTATCCCTATATTTCTTCCAGAAAAATGATAACCAATCAAACTTTTAGAAGATTTAAGGAAATATTTCATCAATCTGCTTCCAGAATCATATTAGACAAGATACATAGATTATGTATCCATTTCCATTCCACTTATCCCCAGTTTAAGAGCCAGGTTAGCACTGCTAAACTGGATCATATCTGTTAAGCAAGCAGACCTCATTAATAGTGTAATTGGGGAAGATGGGCACACTTGGGGAGGGGCTTAACAGTAAATAAACAAAGCTCAGATTCCATCTCCCACTAAACCCAGTGGGATACTAATGAGTTTTCAAAGACACCACAAAGCAAACTAATATTCTCAGCTGTCATTTATTTTAAAGTATATAGCTACTTAATTTTGGTACTAAGTAACACAGCACTGTCCCTCTAGCTTTCAATTCTATGTATTTCCTGTGGCACAAAAACCACTCCAGAAATACTCAAAATTTTAATATATGTAGAGAAATTTTAAAACATTAACAAGGATCCTAAGGGTGTCAGAGTTTCTTCTCCTGACCTCTTTGACTTTTTGAGATTTATCTATCACAATGGCCTCATTTATTATTTTTATAGCACTTTTCTCAATTTATAATTATCTTTTGTACATATCTGTTTTCGATCTTTCTTAAAGAAAGCAAGCTCCAAGAAGGAGACGCCTTCATTTGTCTCATTCGCTATTATATACTATAACCTAATTAAATCAATGTGAAGAGAATAGTAAGGCATCCAAGATATACAAGGTTCAACTGCAGGGACAAACACCCCTCAAATCTCAGTGGCTTCATACAACAAAGGCTTATTTCTTATTTATGTTACATGTTCAACAAGGGTGAAGAGTGGAAGCTCTGTTCATTACTGTCGTTTAAGGGCCCAGAATAACAGCGGCTGTATCTGGTCATAAACTCTCACAATACCAAGGTAAGAAAATGGAGCACCAAAGTGTTTCATACTGGGACCTGCCTCTACCCTCAAGTGCTATGTTAGGCATATTCTATAGTTCAGAATAAATCACACAGCCACCCCTAACTTCAAAGGGAAGGTGTGAAGCAGATGTGAATGAGCACTAGAAGCCAGCGGAGACATAACAGAACATCTATTAATAGAATCATACTGTTGAAAGTGTTTCATTTGTCTGAATATGTCTGAATTGCCCAATCAAGGAAAGACATCTGTATTTATCATGACACTTAATTTAGGAACAAAGCAAATGATTAAGGTGTACTCATGTTCCTGCTAACTAAAACCCAGGAAACCAAACAACTCTAGGAAAACGTGCGACAGTGTAGTGCCATGCTTTCAGATACCAACAGGATTCCATTCACTGAGATGCATTTATACAGTTATTTTTCACACAAGCAACACATGTAAACAAAACCAGCAAACTAGTTGCATCATTTTGGCCCACTACAGCATATCCACCCATTATTACCACAGAAGGCTCATAGCACTAACTCACACTTGAATTTTTCTCTACAGCACATCTGTCAGTATTTCCTGCAGATATAGAACAAGTGAGAGTTAATTTTTAGTAGACAAGACTTCATTCTTTTCTTCTCCCCCCCCCCCCCCGGAACCCACCATTTAGTCTCTTACAGTGAGATAACCTCCAGTCACAAACTTTTCTCTCCAATGCTTTTCCAATTGCTATGGTAACCAACACCTTCCTCCAACATTGCCAATATGCTTCCCAACCCTACAGGAGACAGGATCTCCCTGTAGCCCCAGCTGGCCTGAAACTTGCTATGTAGACCACACTGGCCTTGAACTCACAGAGATCTGCCTGCCTCTGCCACCCAAGTGCTGGGATTAAAGGCATGTGCCACCACTCCTGGAATTACAGGCAGCCTTCTTAATGTACTGCCAGAAGTGCCAATCTCCTCCAAGAGAGCACCTGCTCTCTCTCCAAACCTATAAACAAGGCCCTTTAAAAGACTCTACTAATAGATGCAGCTACCTCCTACTAAAAGTCAATGTTATGCCTATTATTTCATTTAATAATTTCAAAAACACTGCATGGTAGATGCCATTTTCTTTATTTTATGGATTAAGAGAACTGGAAGTTAGAGGTGATACAACTTGGCCAAAGAGCAGAAGCAAGATTGAACAAAGAATGAATAGACCACACTATCTCTGAAGCATCTTCTATCAGTACAAGACCTTGCCCAAATTAAAGGTATGGCCTACCTAACTTGTTCAGTCTGTTTCTTTTTTATTTTTATTTTATGTTTATGAGTGTATTGCCTGCATGTGTGTTAAGTGCACCTGTGCCATGCAGTGCCCTCAGAGGTCAGAAGAAGGCGTCAGATTCCCTGGAACTGGAGCTACAGATGGTTCTTAACCACCATGTGGGTGCTGGGAATCAAACCCAGGTCCTCTTCAAGAGCAGTCAGAGCTCTTAACCACTGAGCCATCTCTCCAGCCCTGTGTTTCTTTCTCAAAAGGGCTTTCTAAGCATCAGGATGCTAGTTTGCTTTAATATTAACACACTATTGTTAATCCAATGGCAATTTGAGACATGTTATTAATGAAGACAGTAGTCCAAACACTAGACAAAGAAAAGCTTTGTTCTCCTGTTCATCTCCAAGGACTTCCATGACAAAAACCAAGATAATGGGTGCTAAGTACTCCGTACAAAAAAATCAAAGTACAAGATCAATACCTCACAGGTATCCATAGTGCTGAGGCATCCACTATGTGACCGGAGCCAAGAAAGGTCCATGAGAATGGGACTGAGTTTGCTTTCTTGGACCCTTTCAAAGCCTGCCCCCAACCCTATCATATGACCCTCACTATTCTCCCCCAAACACAAATCCAGGAACACACAAAGTAGGGTATTTACTTCTTCACTAAGTCACCTATCCCCTACTCTCAATTCAAGAATACTTTATATTACCTTGTAAATATGAGCGAAATACTTACCATTCCACAGCTATTTTCCTAATCTGCCTTTTTCAATCATTTTCAGGGCATAAATTGTTATCCCCCGGCCAGAAGTTGTTTGTAAAACTTGTGTACATCCCTCTTTTCACACCAAAGACTACTCATTCTGTAGTAGAAAGGGGAGTATTCTAAAGAAAGCAATTAGCAAGTCATTTAGCATTGCCGCCCACTCCACAGAGGCACACAAATAAGAGAATTAGTTCAATTTGTTACCTATAATAAACAGGACACTTTACCATCAGAGCCCTTGAGTTGGTGGCACGGGGTGACTAATTCCAAGTAGGAATGACTACAGTGACCCCATCCTCTATTTTATAAGTATGTGCTGAGATTCAAAGGCATGCTTCCCCACTGCCTCTTCCCTTGTACACAGCTTCACATCAATCCATTAGGAATCTGGTGTCCTATTTTATGATTATCCTGCAAAACTATTCTATAGCTGGCATGGTAGTAACTACAGTGTTCAGTGAATCAGACTTATTCAGCAAAGGGCTGTAAGGAGGTTTCATTATTAAAATTTCCAAAAGCTATATTATTAAAATAAGCCTGAGATAGCACAGTATGCCTCCTAGCACAGTATACCTCCACGGAGCAGTCATTCTAATGATTTTTGGGTTATGAAGGGACGTTCATCCTATCCTTAAAGTTTCACTGGTGAAAATCAGTAATTTGGGATTTAGCAATGAACACAACCAACCAGCATTCTAGGAGTGAAGATTTAGTAATCTCATTTAAAGGGGCATACACAGCGCTATATAACCCTTCAAAATGCTGCCTTTGTTCACTGAGATATTGCTTATAACAGCAAGTACTGAAAATGCCTCAAGTGACTATTCATGAGGAACTGGTTCAACAGTGGCAGTCATCTACACAATAGAATACTATGCAACTCTGACAAAAAATGATAGATGATCATCTTATCTATACCAACATGGAAAGATCTCTAGGATATAATACTGGTAAGGACAAAAGACAACTTGTTGAACAGATTGTATATTTACTACCATTTGTGTAAAATAATACAGAAGGAAAAAGAGCATATATTCACTCTTCATTATATTTACATAAATTAACACTAGATAAGACATAAAAGAAACCAGAGTAGGGGCTCTACAAATGGATCAGAATGGGGCAGAAAACAATATCTCTTACAAAAACCTTTCAAATGTTTCCTTCATGTTTTTAATTTATCTTTACTATTTAACTCAGTTGAGGAAATGGAGGAGTAGGGAGATGGGGTACTGTCTTTACAACATTGAGACCTCTTACCTGTGTCTATCAGAGTCACTAACTTCAGGACGGGAATAATTTTGATCAGAGGACTAGCAAGACTATCACTTGACTGTTTACTTTAGGAAAAGATAAACTCATAAAACATAGCAACATAGTGTCCTCTACTACTCTGGTTTAAAAAAAAAAAAAGTAGGGAGGGAAGCTGCAAGGATAGTTTAGTGGTAGAACACTTGCCTGACATATATGAGGCCCTAGAGTCAATCCCTAG
>NW_008359589.1:944212-962454 GCF_000622305.1 Nannospalax galili
TGGGTGGAGGGAACAGGGTTGTGAAAGGGCCTCCTTCTCTGCTCCCTCTGCAGGTCTCATTTTATTCTTGGGTTTTCATAATGGACTTCTGTAAAGAGAAGAGGTTTATATCCAAGTCTAAGATGACATTGTACATGAAAGGTTACTTTCAACACAAGTGCATTTTGAGTCTCTTCCATGATTCCCCCCTTCTCCAGACCAGAAGAAAACAGAAAAAAAAAAAGAGGGTAAATACAGCTATTGTAAAGGGCACTTCAGAGCTTTATCTAGCCTTATGGATTAAGAGAATGACATCAAAATGAATAAAATTAAGTTACCTGTCTAAGAGAAATATCAGAAACTTCTTGTTCCAGCAAACACCAAGGACACCTCATACCTACACATAGCCTCGAGTATATGAGCACAGACATGAATCAACTGCTCCAATATTCACAGGAATTCAGGGGGAAGAAGTTCCAACACTGCCCCAGTCATGCTACTTAAGAGAAAGTTTGAGGAGCTGAGAGATGGCCCAGCAGCTAAAGGCACATACTGCATTTCCACGGGAGCCCAGTTGCGTTCCCAGCACCCATGTCAGGTGGCTCATAGCCACCTGTAATTCCAGCTCCAGATGATCCAACACACTCTTCTGGCTTCTATGGGCACTGGCATACACACACACACACACACACACACACACACACACACACACACACACAAACAAACACATGCAAAAAAAAAAATCTTTCAAAAGACAGGGAAAGTTTGCATAAGTAAGCTCTCATCACAGTCCACCAGGCTACACATGAAAAGTATTCTATACTCATGGGATGACCTAAGTATCTGTCCCTGTCTTCTCCATCCCATATGCTCCTTTGGAGAGCCCACAATAGCTGATGATGACTCTGGAATTCCTGTCACTACCATCTAAAACTAAGACCATTAAGTGTCAGGCCTGGATTCCCTACTCCCTTTTGGATGTCTCAGCCTGAATATCGCTTGGCCAAAGATGAATTTCTTCTTACTGGCAACATAAACCATTTCTATCCACCTTTTTTCTTCCTTAATAAATGGTTCTTCCATACATCCTAACCCCTGAACCAGAAACTGAAGGGTACCCTATCCTTCACTTTTGCCTTTCCTCACACCAATTTTAAACATAATGAATTGTTTAAAAGAGAGGAAAAGACAAAAAGAAAAGGTTAGTTACAAGTATGAGAGAAAGTAAGGACAGAAAATACAAGGGAAGTAGGACAAATCTGAAGAAAATCTAGTGGTCCCCGAGTCCCAGTCTCTCATCAACAGCTAGGTTTTGGATGTGACACCTTACCCCTATTTCTATTCAACTTGTCAAGAATAAGTGGTACTGATGTTTTTTTAACCTCCCCTTTATTTGTTCACTGATACCACCTTATTTTGCTATTTCCTCATTCACTCAATGAGCATTTAATGAGTACAGACCATAGCTAGGCACTGCTTTTAGGGGCAAAGAAGTATGAGATAGATCTTGCTATGTGGCCCAGGCTGGTCTCAAACACAAGGCACTCTTCCTGCTTTAGCCTCCCAAGTGATATGATTGCAGGTGTGTACCACCATACCCAGCTAGTTTGGTGCTTTTAAATATAATTAAATAGGATTAAAGTAGCATGATTCCTGCTTCCTGGGGTGTCACATCTAAATACTTCTCACCCACACTGTTCAGATATACCCTTGTCTTCTTCCATTTATTCTGCACACTGCATTCAGAGTGTCTCCTCAAAATTCAAGTTACATTGTTACATTAAGGGCTGAGCAAACTTTTTCTACAAGGATCAGTAAATACTGTAGGTTTTTCTGTCACAATTACTCAACTCTGCTCTGGTAATGTAAAAATAACCACATATAATACATAAACCAACGAGTGTCGCTGTCCCAAATATGGCTTATTTACAGAAATAGACAGCAGGCCAGATGGATCAAATGGTCTATAGTTTGTTGATCCCAATTTAATTAACTATTGTGCTTTTTGCTCCATTGGAAGTAATCCAAACTCCTTCCTAGGACCTACGAACCCCTCCAACCTCATCTGCTTACCAACTGCTCCGCTGTTCCACTGTGCCCGGCCACTCTGACCTTTACAGAATTTAAACACTGCTACATCCATTCCTACCTCAGGGTCCCTCACCTGCTATTCTTGATCAGCACCCTCTTTCCCAGAGTCCTTAGATCTCTGAGCTCACCTCTTCAGGGAGGCCCTTGCTTGACCACCCCAAGATATTCTAATTCCCTGGGTCTAGTTATTTTCTGTTAAATTACTTATCATCATCTGAAAAATACCATCTATTTTATGTATATTTGTCTTCCCAATCATATCTCTCCCCCAAGAGCAGAGACTGAATTGTTGACCCCCTATTTCTGGGCATCTAGACTTAGGCCTGACACCTGAGCAGGAGCTATCTGAACCGTCACTGCCTCCAGTCTTATCCCTTTACTGCAGATACCATCACACCACCAGTAATCTTTCTACAACCCAATGAATCATGTTACTCTTTTGCTTAAAATGCTTGCAAGGCTCCTCCACTGGCTTCAGGACACAAATACAAATTATGAGGCAAGGCTACCACAGCTCTTATCAGACCTTCTGATGTTCTCTTGGTACACTGAACAAAGACATGTCTTTTTGCTATCTCAGGTACCCAGTAAAGTATTAAAAACACTGCTGGTACTCCATGAATGTAGAATGAAACCAATCAATTGACAACTAGCACACTGCTAAATTTGGAAGTGATAATTCAATAAATATCAAATTTAAAGGCAATGAAACAAGATTTTTTTCACAAGACACTTTCTTTTCTTTGGAAGCAACCTAGGTAGGAGGCTATACATACAGTCTCCTAAAGCCTCCTAAGTTATAAACATAACTGAATCCAGCTTTGAATTCTACCTGGCAAGTAGCCAACATTCTCTAAAAGAATAATAAAAGGAGGCAGGGAAAGAAATAACACCAATTTATGTTGTTTCCTACAAGGAGTTCTTATGAAAAGAGAGCTAACACTTGGTCCTAAATGCAACTCAAGGATTTTTCATCCTCCTTTATCTATTAGCAAAGAAAACCTACCTTGGCTGTTTGTTGTATAAAATAACCCAGGAGGTTCCGCTAAGTCCTTCAGAAATTGTTGTTTTCAGAAGAATTTCTATTAGCTCTTTGAAAATCAACATTCAGTAAAACCAAGGAGTTTTCATCTAATTGGATCTGATGGTTCTGAAAAAAGTCAGTCTCTTTAGGGAATCAAGACTCCCAAATTGTTCAGCTGGTTAGGTAAGGAAGAAATTTATTTCTCAAAATCAAAGGGAAATTTAAAAAGCCAACTCAGAATGTCATTATCCTCTTCTCAGGCAGGGACTGAGTTGTAGTCATCATCTCACCTTTACATGACCTCCTTGTTTAGCATCTAAATATATGGATTGGGTGCAGCCAGCTAAATTCTCTTCTAATGCAACGATCTGTGTCAACAAAGCATAGGCTGAGCCTTCTCCAGACTCCAGAAAAGACAGACTATAAATTACTGGCTCTCCTGAAAGCTAACATAGTCCTGAATTGCTACTCAACATTCTACTCAGTTGTCTGATGCAAATTTAACTGAAGGACTGGAGGACTGGAGGAAACAAAAATCAACCTACATCCATGAGTAATTCACCCAGAGCTGTGCTTCTTCCTATTTACCTAATGGCCCAGTTATAGAACCTAAGAAGGGGATGGAGAACAAGGCTCGTGGGTTTTCCCTCTAATGTCTGCATCTCTTTCACATTTGGTATCTCCATGTGAAAAAGTTAAACAGGCTAAATTAACAAAATGACTAACCCCATTTGTAGACTTCTTAGAAGTACAAATAGCATTCACGGTAGTCCCTTGGTCTACTTCAAGGAAACTGATATGCCAGTGATCTAGATTTAAGATCGTGTAAAATTCTTGTCAAGGATCTGTGTACACATCAACACAAGAGCCAAGAAGCAATCATTTAAATAGTTGTTGCCAAGCCTTTTTACAAGACTGTCTCTTCATATAACATTTAACAAAATCACAGCCTATTATCTACCCTGGCACTCCTTTGCCAATGGTTCAGAGGCATCCCATCTCCCTGACAGCAAATCATCAGAATGGCCTCCTGAATACCATTCTGAAGATGCTAACAACATAGATTATAAGATGAAAGAAAAGATGGAGAATTTGTCAGTCAAGCACATGTTATGCCAAAAGCACACTAGAATCCCTCACCACCCCTGCCTAATCCTAGCTGGGCTGAGGCCAAGCCTATAAGATAGGCCTGGGTTCTCCAACTGAAACAGGAACTAAAAACCCAGAATGCACCAGTAAATGCTTGAACACCAAATAAGTTTTTAAATGAGGGAGACATATAACTGGGACCCCGAGAGAATACAGGGTCTTAAAAGGGCAGAACTTATCTAAAGCAGAAACTACTTAATAGATTCATTAGACACACATGGGCTGAAGTAACTGTTCTATGTCAGAGAAACTGCCCCAGCTTGGTATGTCAAGGCTGGACATGTACTGGGCTAGCAAAATTCAGTGTGGCTGGAGCCAGACATGGGGCACACATCTGTAACCCTGGCACTTGAGAGGTGGAGGCAGAAAGATAAGAAGTTCAAGGTCATCCTCAACTAATGCAAATTCAAGCCCAGTCTGAGTTACAAGAAACCTCATCTCCAAAAAATTGGTGTGACTGAAGCAAAAGTGTCAGGATCAGGAAGACCACACTAGGGCTAAAGCACCAAGATTCTCAGAGATGAATCTTTACAAGAGGGAGATAGAAACCAAAGTCCAATGGGACCATGTCAAAAATATGGAGTCAAAGACAGATATGGAATGGCCCATACTTATAATCCCAGTACTCAGGAGGCTGGGATTTAGAGGCCTCCTGAATCAGAAATTTGAGGTCAGTCTGGACTACATAGGAAGATTCTGTCTCCAAAACAAAACAAAAGATGTAGAAACAACTTGAAAGGGTAACTAATAATCTCCAACAATGTGAACATCCAAAACAATAATTAACCCCTACAATGAGTTAAAAATAAATTCAGAATCTAGGCATTCCAGGGTCTAACCCCCAGCACCCCTACAAAATAATGTATATGAGTTAATAATAATATTCAGAAAGGGAAAAAACTTGAGTTTTAGTGGAGGTTACCTGGTCACTAACTCCATTATTCAAAAAAACAATAATTCAAATAATTTAAACAATAATTTCAAAGTGAAGAGGGGATGGAGTGGGAGAAACTGGAATAGAGACAGTGTTAAGTAACCTGGAACTCCACTTAGATTGAGCTATACTCACATTCCTTTTCTAACAATGCACTTAGCATCTGGGATTCTTACCTGCATGGAGCTGTCACTCTTCCCCTTAGCAACTCCCCTTTTGTGGTTAGTTTTCACTGAAACATGTCGCAGAACATATCCAGGAGCTACAGCCAGGAAAGCTTATCCAGCCTGAACCAGTTTTGGGTACATGATGCACACAGTAAGGAAAACTATATCCTCTGAGTACATTTTTAGGTAAAACCCTTTATCTTCGATTTACCATTTTCTGCCTATGCATAATTGTGTATAAGATTTAAATTAGATGCGTCATGGAAAAAGACATGTGCAGTAAATAAAGACTTATATAACTGAAGCCTGTCAATCAAAACAGAGAACTGCCCACACTATGTCCACTAACTCCTCATGGACTTCAAAAGAGAAAGCCCAAAATAATAAGTGATACTTTTGGGCACTCTAGCTCAAGTAGATGCCTGCTCCTTTGCAGTGTATCCTGCAGTCTCTTTAAATAAAACTTCTTGCTACTTTGCTATTTGAATGCACTTTTGAATAAGATCCTAAGAACCTGGCAACACCTGGTACAAAAAAGACCCCCAGAAACACAATGCAACAAAACTGGTAATAACTGCTTAATCTGAGTGTTGGGTATAGGGGGCAACAATAGATTTCTTTAGTGTATATTTCAACCTTTCTGTCCCTGAACTCAGCCAAAAAAACCTGTGTTTCATTTCTGTTGCTGTGATAAAATATCCTGACAAAAAGCAACTTAGGGGAGAAAGGATTTAGTTTAGCTTACAATTTCAATTTACAGCCTACTACAGCTGCAGGGAGGAACTTCCAAGCAGCTAATCACATCACACCCGCAGTCAAGAGCTTGCTTGTGCTCAGCTCAATTTTTCCACTCTCATACCGTTTAGGACCCCACCCGCACGCCGCCTAGGGAATGGTGCCACCCACAATGCACTAGGTCTTCCCACATCAATTAATTTAAGATAATCTCCTACAGACATGCCCACAGGCCAACCCAAAATGATCCCTCGCTGAGATTCTCTTCCCAGGTGATTCTAGGCTATGCCAAGTTGATAACTAAAGCTAACCATCACAGCAAGACAGAACCTAAGCCTTAAACTTAGAGTTTAAGTAAGGTCTCTTTATGAACTAGAGAGACGAGGATATATGGGGTAATTTTACCCCTCTTGGGCTGAATCAACTAAAAGGTGTCAAACTACAGAACCATCAAGGTTGCCTAGTACTTGAACTAGAATCCCAGCTCCCTATGGCATGTCTTTCTAGAAAGTGATCTAAGATTGCTTATCAATACTGTTCAGTAATAACTGACTCTAAAACTGCAAAAGGGCCTGTTCTTGAAAAATACAGAACTTGTGTAATCCAATCAAGAGAGAGTAAGGAATTCAAAGTCACGGAGCAGTAGCAAGGGATAGTGGAGAAATATGCACAGGTTAAGAAAGGGTCAAAGTCACATCCAATTTACAGACTAGATCACTGTACCAAAAGCACCAACAAAAGACTCTAACTTACCTAGGAGTCACATACACCACAAAAGGCAGAAGAATGAAGACTAAAGTCTCCTCGACCAGCTAGGAAGATCCAGACAGATGCCAGTTTCAAAAATTCAGTTTAGTGACTAGAAAGACGGCTCAGCAGTTAAGAGCAGTGACTGGTCTTGCAGAGAGCCTGGGTTCAATTCCCAGTTGGGTACATGGTGGCTAACAACTGTTCATAACTCAAGTTCCAGGGGATCTGATGCATTCTTCTGACCTCTGCAGACATTTCACGACATGGATACACTTGCACACATGCAGGCAATACACTCACACACACTGAAAAAGAAAAAAAACCCAAACTCAGGCTAGTCCCTCCCTAACTACCACTCAAGTAAATGGCTAGGAAAGCATTCAGAAAGCTCGAATCCTGACACACACCACTGCCACACAACTTCAGCAGTAAAGAGTAACTCACTGAAAGAGCAATTAATGCTGGTCACTATCAAGTTTTAGAGGGACAATGAATGGAGGAAGAGAGTGCACCATTGGCTTAGAATTTTCCAATGCAGAAACCTGAATGAGCCCTGGAGGGGGTCCAGTTTTCCAACATTTGCAGAGCATGGTGGCACACACCTTTGATCCCAGCACTTGGGAGGCAGAGACAGATGATCTCTGTGAGTATGAGGCCAGCCCGGTCTACCTAGTAAGTTTCAGGACAGCTGGGGCTACAGGGAGACCCTGTCTCAAAAAAAGAACAATCCATATACCTCTGCTTGTGGAGCTCCACAAGCAAATTGTCTCCTTCTATTTCCTCAAAGAGAAATGATTAAGCAAGCTGGCCAGAAAATCACTTAGGGTATTACTCTTTTACAAATCTTTAAGGGGGTGGGGAAAAAAAAGGGGGCATGGCGAGATGGCTCAGAAGAACACTGGTTGTTCTTGCAGAAGACCAGGTTAGCAACAAACAACTGTTCTTAACTCCAGTTCCAGGGGATCTGATGGTCTCTTCTGTCTTCCTCAGGCATTGCATGACATGGGTGCACTCGCACACATACAGGCAATACATGCATAAACATAAAAATAAGTAAAATATTTTTTTTTAATCTTTAATGGGTCTCTAGGCTGTGTGCATTCCCTCCAGGTTATGGAGATGATGTCAGAATCCCTTTCCAAATGTTTTTTAACATTTTGTGGCCTTTTGTGTTCCTGCCACTTGGGGACAGTGCTTGGCTCATCTGAACTTGGTCCAGTTCAGGTTACCATTAGCAAAGACTGTTTTCCAGACTCTGCCCTCTCATAGAGGCCGTAACAGAGCTCATTACCTGTTCTTCCAAAACAAGAAGGTTTGCTGAGAGAAACAGAGAGAGGAAGAGAGAGAGATTACAATTAGCAGACTACCAAGACAGTAAAAAGTAAAGCAAGAAGAATAAGTAGGAAAGTACTATGTTGACTCATTTTTATCTCCAAAGCTGGGTTAATAAATATCCTTTTGCCTAAATGAAGTGTCACTTTAAAACACTGCTGGAAAAAAAGAAAGGAAAAGAGAAAAAAAGCAAGCCTAAATCTAAAAGTGTATCTTTTATCATAGAAAACAAGAATTGGTAAGAATTCAATTTCTGATTGTGTTGCAGGCTGAAGAGCTACCCCTCCCTCAAAGGATAGGACATTCGGGATAGAGTAACAGAATTTAAGTCAGAATCTACCACAATCTCAACTGCCAACAATACCAGGGTGACTTCTGACCTTGAGACTTTTCTCTATAAGAAAATCTGTAAGAAACAAAGCTCCCCTCTCGACACTAGTTGTTTGAGTCAGCTCTTCAGGGTTTGTCTTGTCCATAGCAAAGGTTTCCAAGAGTGACTGAGACCCAGATGCAAGAATCACCCAAAAGGTAAGCACAAAACCTGGAGATATGAAATGAAGAAATCAGCTGGTGTTCTGAAACTCTTCCTACCCAGTTGAAACAAGAAATCATCTACAGACAATTAACTGCTGATTCCTAGTACTAGGATTTTTGCTTCATTGGTGTCTTGGGACATGACCTTAAATTTTTCTGGCCTTTTTTTGGATATCTAATAAGAAAACTAAGTTAATGTGAACTTTAAACCAAAGCAAAATGAAGCTCTCTAGGTGGCATGGCTATAGTACTCAGAACACTGGAACTTCCCTTGTCCTAAAAATGTCCATCTGGAAGTCAGCATTCTCAAAGTACATTTCAGATCTAAACTGGAAATGTGTTTGGATAAAACAAGCAAGTTTTGCTTGAATAAGACTGAAATTGGAGTTTTTTGTGATTGGTATTATAAGAGGCTACAGACAGAATTAAAGATATCTTGTTCACGTATGATCAAAGTATCTAAACACCTTTTATCACAAATTACATAGCAAGAAGTTAATTATATTTGTCTTTTTTAAATGTCATCTCAATTATATCTTGATTAATTTACAAACACGTTCCTGCCAGTGCTGGCATTTTTCTCTTTTTAAAGAGTCCTTGCTCATACCATTCTATTGAACAAAAGACCTCATACACAAAAAGAATAGAGATTGGCCAACTTTAAAACACATGCTCCACAAGGAAGACAATTCCCCAAAGAGATGGCTTCTCTGACAACTCCACAATAAGTTAGCTACACATAAACACCTGAAATAAGGAAGTTCATCAAGAAAATGAACAGTTGGTAAAATAAAGGCTTCTGGCCCAACAGGACAGCTTATAGCTGATCTGGCCAGTCATCAAAAATCTAAATTTAAATGGAAGACACTTTCAACTGGGACATATAGTAAAACAACTGGGAGGTGACAAAGTTTGAGATTTTAGTTTCCTTCCTACTTCCACATCTGCCAATGAAAGAACAAGCATGCCTTGGTGTTCATGGAACATATGGGGTAGTTCCCATTCTTACTGGCCAACTTTTGGGATTTTCCAAACATTACCAAGTCACTGTCCACTTATATTGACCTATAATGTCCAGAGAAAAGCTTGTATTTCAAGTCTGGAGAGAAAGTATCCAATCTCAAAGTCCACGGACTTTTTCTACCAGGAAGTGCATGTAAGAAAAACTATCAGGTGTCAGAAGCCTAACTTCATACTGACTCCTAACCTGCTTAATGACTTTGGGCAATTTAACTACTTTCACAGAACCTCACGTATAGTGAGATGAAAAGACATATGGTCTTCCAGTTCCCTTCCAATCCATCCTTTGACTTTTTGACTAAAAGTGATACTAATAAAGCTAAAACTGGAGCTTAAACAAATAAAACCCTTTCAGGATTAAGAAAAATACTATTCTACAATGACAGAGCTATTCTGACCATGCCCTTTCCAAACCATGTGCTACACCACTGGTCCAAGAAACTCTTTCTATAAAGGACAATGAACTGGTAAAAGGCTGATTTACTCAACTAACAAATACTTACCAAGTAAGTAGCCATTAAGTATACAGCAGAACAAACTAGACAAATTTCTTTTCCCATAGAGATCTTACAGTCCAGTGAAAAGGAAAGGGTTCAAATATTAATCAAATAGGAAATACTAGGTCAGGGTATATTTTCTAGAGAGCACTCAGGAAGGCTTTGTTGATAAGGTAACTTTTAAGTAGAGCTCCAAGACAATGGAAATGTGAGCTATGAAAATACTAGTGTTCCAGGCAGAGAAGACAGTAGGGTCTTAAGACAGAACTTGGCCAAGCATGTCTGACATGTTAAAGAAAAGAGTCCAATGTTACAAAAAAGAATAAAAGGTGAAGAGTAACAGAAAGCAAGGTCACATATGTAAGTAGGGGCAGAATCATGTAAGCAATGCAAAACCATAAGCAGGTCTGAACAGAGACTAAGGATCTGAATTCCATTTTTAAAGGATTGCTTGAGCTGTCATGTTGAGAGTAGACTAAAGCAACAAGAATGGAAGCAAGGAGAACAGCTGGGAAGCTACTAAGATAATTCAGTTAGAGATGGCAGTTCTGAGACCAGAATAGTAACAGTGAGGAGTGATGAGGGACAGTCAGATTCTGGGATACACACTGAAGTACGGGATAGTAATACAGGACCTAAGAAAATTCTATTGCAGGCGCTAAAGAAGTTAAATAACACTAGATACAACCATTCACTATGCGATTCTACAATGAGAGACTTGTTCATGTCTGTCACCCAGTATCCAACATAGACCTGGCATACAAAGGATATACAGTGTTACATGAATGAATATGGAATGGAACATATTACAAACTCAAATGGTCTGCAGTTGGACAGGTCATCAGAAAACTAAGAAATACTTGGCACAAGACCACATTTCACTAACAATAGTTACCCATCCTGTGGGTAAATCTATCTCTTTATAAAAAGATCTCCTTTATAACTTGTTTCGTAGTAAGTATGAAAGCTTTATATAGTATAGCTGAGAATATAAACAACTCAGTAATTTCCTGAAGAGTCACCAAATTTCACATTGCCTCAGTACCTCTTATCTAAACTACAGAAGGAAATAAGTCATGAGAAAGCTCACGTTTCAATTCATAAATGAGGGTAACTAAAAGGTATGTTTATAAATAATATTATTACAATAAACAACAAATAACAAAAGCCGAATCTATACTATTTCTATAGGAGAGGCCAATCAATGATTATTCTAGAATGTGCTCCACTTCAAAGTTGAAAACAGGAACTTCTATATTTTTGTCCTAATATTTTGTCCTGCTTAGAAAAGGTGACAATTCCTAGCTACAGAAGGTCTTCCATCAAGATAAGCCTTTGGAGTCCCAAAGCTCTTGACCCTCAGGGACTAATAATATACAAAGTATTAGAGCAGAAAAGTCACCATCTGAGAAAAATGTCAAGGCATGTTGTAAACTACATTCTGGCAGCAGTCTTCTCAGATAGGTCATTGATCACCTTGAGATTTGCTAAATTAAAACCCAACATTAATCAGGCAGTAGCTGTGAAAAACATCCAAAATAGAAACAAGAAGAAAGATATGACACATAACTGAGCACAAATTACCATTGTGAGGGAAACTGCAATGTCCAGGAGACCAAGTCCTAGACATATTTATCACCTGAACTAGAAACCCTTTGATGTGACCTTGGATCAATTATCTAACTTCTGGGCCTCTGTCTCCCACCTGTGCCTGAATTTCCCACTCACTATAAAGGGTAGCAATTTATTTCTACTCTCACCTGTCTTACCAGGGATGTTATGAACTGAGCTCATGTCTCTGGAAGTTTCAGAGGTTCCCTGGGGTAAGGCACTTCAAAAACAGAGGATATGGTAGTTAGTATATAAGTAAGAATCAAGCTACTCTTGGAAACAGCCTCCAGTATAAAGGCTCTCTTTACCCAGAATGATTTGGATTCAGAATTGGTTTACCAACTACACTGACATAACTTACAAACTCAAGACAAGGACAAGTTTCTTTACAGAGACAGTCAGGAGCTCTAGATGTGAATGTAATACCAATACCCAATGTTTAATAACATTTACTGAGATACTCTTGAATCCTTACTGAAATTAGCACATCATTGCCTATAAAAAGATAAGGCACATGAGGTATGTAGTAGTACAAGACTCATGGTCATGATCTGCTGGGCAAACTGTGACCTCGATTTCCACCTCTCTAGTATGGGTCTGACAATACTGAGGATTAACAAGATAACATGTGAAATACTGCTGGCATAACCCTGTGCTCAGCAAAGAAGCAAAATAAGTGCTAAAAAGCCCTCTTTCTCAGGTTCCCAAAGAAATTTATTAACAGGTACATATAGCCGCAGTGGGATATGGGGTCAAGGGCTTTCTATTCTGGCCATTTTAGTGTAAGAGTGGAACTCTCAAGCAGAGGGCAAACAGACTGTGTTCATCTACTATTTACATTACCATCTGAAGGTTATTTGAAGCATATAGCCAGAAACCCCTTAGAACTAAAGGACTGATAAGCAGAAAGAGGCAGAGTATGATTTTAATATGGTTCTTTATACAATTTATAAATATACTCCATATCTGAATAGATCAAATATGGTTCTTGAGATACACATCCATCCTCACTAGCTCAAATATCTCACTTTGCTCTCTATCAATTATTGGGCAAGGAATGCCAAACTTACTTTTACAAAGTGAGTGGCACAGGCCTTTAATCCCAGCACTTGGGAGGCAGGGGCAGGGGCAGGGGCAGGCAGATCTATGTGAGATCAAGGCCAGACTGATCTACCTAGTAGTCCCAGGTACCAGCTGTGGCTACAGAGAGACCCTGTCTCAAAGACAAAATTTAAAAAAAGGAAAATGGGAAGTAACAGGGAGGAACACAGGACAGGGCAGGTTTGCACACTTTACACAAGTCTACTGCTAGTAACAGAAACAGCTAAAGCTCACTGTGTGCTTTTATATGCTAGGCTATTATTATCCTCAAAGTAGTCAGTTACTTTATTTATAGTTTACAATAAAAAAAATGGGGTTCTAAAAGATAAACATCTTACTCTCAAGATACAATTTACATGGCATAGCCAAGATGTGAATCCAAATTTCTGAGGCTGGCGCTTATCTGGGGGAGTTTCTGGCTGTACTTAGAGGCAATGCTATCTGTCTTCTTGGCTTAGCTTAAGAATATGTGGTGTTCTGAATGAGAATTGGCCCCCTACAAAGGCTTCAAGTATTTGGACATTTGGTCTCTAATTGGTGGCACTGTTGGGAGGTTTTAGGAGGTGTGACTTTGCTGGACCACTGCCTTGCAGTGACCACGTCACTGGTGGCAGGCTTTCAGAGTTCTTAAGCCTTGCCAGATTTCCAGTTAGTCTCTGCTTCCTGTGCCTGCTTGAAGATGTGATCACTTGATCACTTGACTTTCTGCTCTGGCCACCTCTGCCACCATGCCTCCGCCACTATTATGAAGTCTAATCAGTCTGAAATCGTAAGCCAAATAAACTTCTATAAGTTGCTTTGGTCACAGTATTTTATCACAGTGACAGAAAAGTAACTAATACTGAATATAAGAAACAATAATCCAAAACCAGACTTTAAACGTTAAATTGCATGTCTTATTACAGATGTCATCATTTTGTCAAGTAAGGAGAATTAAGTAGTACAAGACCATCAGCGGGTTTTTAGGGATAGAAACCAGACCATAATTCCAATTAGCTAGACAAAACAGATTTTTTCATTGAATTTTTATGTATTTCATACATAAAATCATCTTTATACCCCCTTCCCCTTTGGCACCCTCCCAGAGCCCCCCCCCCACAGTGAAGTTTATATATTCTGTCATTTGTGTTAAGGCCTATTGTGTAAAGCTAGTGTCCAGGGCTGTCTCCCAGTGCAAGTTCATCCATTAGGGTTTAGTCAGCCTATCTAGAGTCTCTCCCTTTAAGAAGATCAGCTCTTCTTCACCTAGCAGTAATCATCTGCCAATAATTCTTCAAATAAGATTGGGGCTTGCTGTCCATTTCCACAGTTCTGTGCTGGGTTTTTGTCTGCCTAAGTCTGCATGGGTCTTGTGCGTGCTGACACTGTTGCTGTAGGTTTGTATGAGAAGGGTCCCAGGTATCTCCATACAGTCATGCATCTCCTCCCTGGCTCTTACAGTCTTTCCACCCCCTCTTCTGAAATGGTCCCTGGGCCCTGGGAGGGTGGACCTCAATACAGGAGACCTATCCAAGGACCCACATCCTGTAGACTCTTATTCTCTGCTTTTGGCTATTTGTGGCCTTTTGTGTTCCTGGCTCTCAGTTGCATGAGGGAGCTTCACTGATGAGAACTGAAAGATGCATTAGTGTTCTCTTCATCCCTTGCTCTATGTTCGATGAGTCTTAGGTATAGAGGTTCCATCCTAGATGTGCCACTTGGAATTGGGCAATTCACAGAGAATCTCTGTGTGTGATCAGTGGTGTAACTCTGTAATTTCTGCCTGTTGAAAAAAAAAAAGCTACTTTGATGGGTGGTGACTGGGATACCTGTCTGTACATTTAAGGATTCATATTTTGCACACAGTAAGAAATTACATTTGTCTAGGGATATGAAAGCCTTGAGGTTTTCTCTAAGATCTCTGATCTCTCCAGCTATGTATATTTGGCTAATTTTACAGTACCAGACATGAGTTTCCTCCCATTGAGTGGGCTTTAATTCCAATTGGGTATCTGTCGATTACCAAAACAGATGGACAGGTTTTACATCAAGGAAAGACTAGAAAAAAATCAGAAGACCTGGAGACTTTACATCATTTCTCCTGTTCTGACACCCCTATACTGTGTATGGCTCCATATACAGTTGTCCCTTGGTAGTATAGGTGGGCGATTGGTCTCAGAACAGTCCATGGATACCCAAATCCAAGAACACTCAGGTTGCCTATAAATAACAAATATTTACAATATAATTCACCACATTCTCCCATACATTTTTTTAGTACAAACTCTTTTTTTTTGCACTTGAAAAATTTATTATCGTGTATATATATGCATGATAGTGTGGGGGTGCACATGCCACAGTGTGCATGCAGCAGTCCAAGGACAACTTTGTGGAACTAGTTCTCTCCTACCTTTGCATAGGTTGTGAGGAGCAAACTCGTGTTGGTAGGCTTCCAGGGTAAGCACCTTTACTCATTGAGCCATCTCACTGGACCTCTTATACACTTTTAATTACTCTAAATTACTTATAATATCTAATATAAATGATATGTAAATAATTGTTAGATTGTATAGGGAATTGTTGTATTGTGTAGAGAATGACAAGTAAAAAGTCTGTACATATTTAGGACAGACTCAATTATCATAAGCCTAGCTACTTAGTACACAATGTGAATAATGCATTCTAGAGAGTCAGGATATATGAAATGACAGGAATAGGACATGCAGAAATATGACCTCAACCACCAGAATTCAGTACACAGAAAATTAGCTTTGTTTTTTGGAGCATTCTAGAAATTTTTCCTTTTGGGAGGGGGGTAATCTTGCTAGCCCAAGCTGTCCCAACTTGTGATCCTCCTGCTTCCACCTCCTGAGTGTTAGGCTTGCCCTCATATTTCTGATGCGTGGTTGAATATGCAGAGATGGCTATTTTATTTATGACCTCGTTCTGAAATCTATACCAATGACTGACCTAGGACCTTGCTATCACTAACTCAAAAGCAAGGTCTTGAGACCACATGAATATGAAATACTGTTTTATAAAGATGCTTCCTTGCCCAAGATTCTCTGTTGCATACTTTCATTAAGCCAGAATCTCAAAACACATTTAAATTGATAACACTGAGCTTTACCCTATCTACCAGCTAATCATAATTTGTCAGCTTAAGGCAACATTAATTCTCTAGCCTCCTTGTTTCCCCATCTCTTATCAGAAGTTATCGATATTGCAATCCTGCATGTATTCAAATCAAGGATAGCAGTTTGCAGGGGATAAAGGAAGGGGACACAAGAAAAACTGAGTAGCAGTAGTAAACCAGAAAACATAAGCATGATATACTCTAAACCAAAGCTAGGTATGTTCTTATAATCCTTTGGAAATTATTGTGTCTAAGAGCTATACCTCATTTAACTGAGTCCCCAAACAGAAAGGGCTAGGACTCCACAGGAGCTCTTATGGTGACTTTCATGGTTATTTTCTATCTTGTGATTTATTGTTCTTGTGTGGGGCTGGTGATGAACTCAGGGCCTTAGATATGCTAGGTAAATACTCTAGCAACCTCCACAACCCTTTTTATGTTTTTTTTTTAATGTTTTTTTATTTTTCTGTTTTATTTTATATTTTGAGACAGGGTTTCACTACATTATCCAGGCAAACTTCCAACTTGTGATCCTCCTGCCATGGCCTACCAAGTAACTGGGATTACAGGCATGTGACATCACACTTGCCTGGCACATGCTTTTCCAAATCAGGTCTTGAGGGTCTGGTTCTAACATGGACACCATATCCATGGAGAAGCAGACAACTGATCACCTTTCTTTTTTATCATCCTTCCCATCAATTGAAGACAGCAACTGGCTAACTCACAGCAGCAAAAGAACATTGTGTAAAAACTGGAAAGCAGGGTAATCTTCACTAGTCAAAGTATATGGTTAACATGAATAGGATCATTTATTAACCACATAAACCGTTTTCAAATCTATAGCCAATACTTTGCCTATACTCATTTCTCACAAATTTTAATCAAAGGTGAAAGGAGATGCCAGATTTCTCATATGGAAAAATTTCTTTTCTTCCAAGAAGGGGACCCTGGAAATATCTTTTGGAGTAGTTGAATTTATTTGGTTCTTGAAGTAAGAAAAAAGGGAAATGAGACTGTCTTCTTATATTTAGAAAAATGGGGAAGTGCAATGGTTTATGTGCAGACCTGATCTTTTTCAGAGAACCTGCTTGGAGGTAATGGCATTATCAGGCCCTCTTTGAAGAAATGAATCTCATATCAGGTTTAAATTAAAGCCATATCTTTTTATTAACACACTGCTGATGTGTAACTGTTGTTAATATCAAATAATAAGCACACAGAAGTAGAGAAATTATTTGCCTTTATCTAGATCAAGTAAGTTCAAAGACCATCTGGGAACAGCAACAGTTGGGGGAGAAGGGAGGAATGAATACTACGCTTCATCAGTCACACATCAGACGGGGAAGCAAGATGATTAGTTCAATTTCCAGGCACTAATATATTCAAGTCAATTAATCAGTAGCCATTGTCTGAATGACCAGAAGTAGCCTATACTTTTAAATCGCTCACCAATGTATGCTGAAATTATACATCATGCATTTCTAGTCCTGTTTTTAGCTTTCAAAGGTCAATAGAATTCAAGCACTATGTCAAAATCTGAACAACAAGGAGTATTTAAATTTAGGTTTAGCCCCTTTGGCTTCTGTCTGTCAGAAGCTGAACCTTCTAAACAGGAGAAAAGCAGTTCCATCAACCAAGTGGATCTAGGTGGTCTCTACAGAAGAAATAGACTAAGTGCAAAGTCCAATTCTTGAGACTAGATCTCAAGACCTTTTAGAAAGGAGAGGCATCTCTTCCTCAATCTTAATATAGGAGGACAAAATTCTACCGAAACAGGAAGATTTGGAAGATGCTAGCTAAAATTCTACCGAAACAGGAAGATTTGGAAGATGCTAGCAGCTGTCATAAGTTTCCCTATGACTAGAGGACACTTGGCTCTAGCCATTCTGAAGCATCTTGTTTCCTGTTGTCCTCTGGGTTATAGCCCCAGCTAAGAATAGCACTCCATTCATGCTACTGTGTACACATCCTTTTTATTTGCTGTTTTATATATACATGAAACCGTTCTTGTATACTCCTCAAAGAAAATGGAAATACAAGTAAAAGGGCACATATGCCGGGCGTGGTGGTGCACGCCTTTAATCCAAGCACTTGGGAGGCAGAGGCAGGTGGATCTCTGTGAATTCAAGACCAGCCTGGTCTACACAGTGAGTTCCAGGACAGCTGGGGCTACAGGAGACCCTGTCTCAAAAAGACAAAA
>NW_008359589.1:962489-991099 GCF_000622305.1 Nannospalax galili
CGAGAAGAGGGGGGGAAAAGGAGACCCCTTTCAAAAAAAAAAAAAAAAAAAAAAAAAAAAAGAAAAGAGAAAAAGAAAAAGAAAAACAAGTAAATGGGCACAGACCAGCAATTTTTTCCTGACAAATCTACCAAAAGGCACTGACTGGAGGACTTCCACTCCAGAACTGAGAGCCAGAGGCACTGCCCTCTAAAAACTCTCAACAGAGACATGTAATAGCAACACAGCATGCCAACAATCTACCCAAGTTTCATCTCTGTATGTACTGAACCTAAAGACCAGAAGGCTGTAAAACTGGTCTCTTTTAATTAGATCAAACAATGTGAAATCCCTACAAAATGGTGATGTCATGTATTAACCTAACATAGTCCTAAAAAGCAAATCAGTTTTGATGAGCAAGAATCTACACTTCATTGTTTCCCATGTGGCTGTACTCCAATCAATTTCCTATTAATCTCTAGTAACTCAAACATTTTGCAGAACACCTTATAAGCCAGGACTGGCATTGGTAAGAGACATCTATTCACTCATTTACTTCACGCCCATATTCATATTTATTCCTGGCCCTTGAGTGTTCACAGAACAGACAAGTGAACAGGCAAAAAGAACAGCTTGAAAACTGCTATCTTATGAACAAGTACCAAGACTTCCCTCTATTAGATTTCTCATACTGAATGTCACCAAGTTATCTACATGTAGCCCTCACCTATTAAATGATGAACATTTAGGGACATGAACTGTATATCTGTGTTTGAATACCCAGCATCCAGCACTTTTAAAAATTTATGTGCATATATGTGTATGCATGAGTACGCACATGTGCATGCTGGTACTCTCAGAGGCCAGAGGTGGGTGTTGGGAGTCCCTGGAGCTGTAGTTACAGGCAGTAATGAGCAACTGGAATTGGGTACTGGAAACTGAACTCTGATCCACTGAAAGAGCAGCATGAATTCTTCTGCCCAGGCCCCTGCCAGCACACTCCTTACAGATACTCAGTCCATACTGAACAACATTTCTTTAAAAAAAACTTTTATTTATTTTTATTTTATGTATATGAGTGTATTGCTTGCATGCATGTATGTGCACCCATGTTGTGCAATGCCCGCAGAGGACAGAGAAACCATCAGATCCCCCAGAACTGAAGTTACAGGCAGTTGTTAGCTGCCATGTGGGTACTGGGATTTAAACCCAGGTCTTCTGCAAGAACAGCCAGAGTTCTTAACCACCGAGCCATCTCTCCAGCCTCTGAACGTTTCTTGAGTGACTGAATGACTTTTAGAGACTGAGTGTGCTCTTTGAAAAGTGAAGTGAGTAAGCAGTGCTTCTGTTAAAAACTTTTGGTGACTATAGTTCAGACTATTAATAATAGCATCACTCTAGAAAGAAAACAGCAGATTCCTGATTCTAGAACTATAAAGAAAAGCAGAAGGGGGAGCACTATATTTCATAATCAAAAATAATTCTGAAATTACATACTAAAGTATATAATGCTCCTAACTAGGAGTGTGGCAGCATCTTTCTCAGTTTACCATTTTCTAATTTTAATTGTCTTTCTTTATTTGGTACAGAATCATACATAGTAAAGGGAGTAAAAAGGTTCTGTGAATTAAAGCAAGAAAGAACAAACCCAAACCATCACACTTTCCATTTGTATTTAAGAAAGGTACCCATTGACAGAGTCAGAGAACAAGCACTATTCCCTCTGGGGGATGGGATTATCATTTATGAATTCAAGAAAGCTTAAATATATTTTAATCTAATTCTTATGGGAACCAAAATAGGTGATTAAATGTTGAATTAAAGGATCAAGATAACTGCTAGACACCTCCCCACACACACATATACACATACACAAGCAGTCATTAGGCAATGCTTTAAACCTATAGAGCATATTTTTTTATAAAACACAGTTTTGTTTTTATTTTTTATTTTTATTTTATTTTTATTTTTTTGTGTGTGTGTCTTACTTTGAGACAGGGTGTCCTTGTAGCCCCAACTGTCCTGGAACTCACTATGTAGACTGGGCTGGCCTTGCAGAAGACCCAAGTTCAAATCCCAGCACCTACATGGCAGCTAACAACTGTCCGTAACTCCAGTTTCAGGGGATCCAATGGTCTCTTCTGTCTGCGGGCATTGCATGACACAGGTGCACTTGCATACATGCAGGCAATATACACATACACATAAAATAAAAATAATGAATAAAATACTTTAAAAAAAGAAAAAAACTAGGCTGAAAATTAACCTCAGAAAAGCTCATCTTAGCCCAGCATGGTGGCACAGGCCTGTAATCCCAGCCCTGTGAGTTCAAGGCTAGCCTTGTTTACGTATCCAGTTTCTAGTTCCAGGCTAACTAGGGCTACACAGTGAGACCCTATCTCAAAAAAAAGAAAGAAAGGGGAAAAAAAAAAAAAAGAAAAGAAAAGTGCATCAGCTCATTTTGGTCTGGAAGTGTAGCTCAGTTGATACAGTGCTTGCCTAGAATGACGAAAACCCTGGATTTGATCTCTAGCACAGCATTAAATTGGATATGGTGAACATGTCTGAAATCCCAGCATTCTGAAGGTGAAGACGGGAAGATTGTAAGTTGAAGATCATCTCAGCTACTTAGAGAGTCTGAGGACAGCCTCGGCTATGTGAGATTGTCTCAAAAAAAATAAAAAATAAAAAAGCTCATCTTTCAGTTATTTTTATGTCATTTTTTCCTACCCTTTAAATAGTTCTTTAAAAGGTCAACATAAATTCATGCTGCTATAAAATCTTTTATGCATACATTATATTCTCTCTTTTTTTGCAAATATAAAAAGGTTTTTAATCTTACTTATTTATTTGTTTATTTATTATTACATATATCTGATATGTGTGGTAAATCAAGACAGGAAGATCAGAAGTACAAAGCCATCAGAAGTACAGCTACATAGTGAATTTGAGATCAATCTATGCTATATGAGACCATGTCTCAAACCAATTAATTTAGGGAGGAAAAGAGCAGAATATAAGTGGTATGAAGGAATAACAGAGGGGATAAGTAGAGATGGAGATGGGAGGGTAATGCAGAGGAAGGGGTGGGGTAGGGAAAACAAACACTAAAGATATTTGGAAAAGCCATATGAAAACCTATTTAATAAGCTTCCTAAAAATATTTTTTAAAGAATAATCTAAACCTTGGAGAAATAAATTAGAGGTGTTCTCAAATTGCCACTACTCAAATACAAATTACACATTAGCTTGTAAAGAGAGATGGGATGGAGTGCCATACTGTTCTGAAAGTAGAGGAAGTCTATATTCAAATGAATTGATTTCCTCAATTTAACTGCACATTTGATCCCAAAACCCTTTGTGGGCCTAATAACCCAGGGGAGGCCCTAAGGTAAAGTGGTCCCTAGGGCAGCCCACTTCATCACAGCCACGAGCAGACAGGAAAAGGCCATTGGAGAGATTCTGATTTTATTATGTAAATCACAGCAAACCACATTTAGCTCCTCTTCTCTTCCCCTGCATCTCTATTTCTACTCAGTGTAGTCAGCAGAAGTGGAAAAGGAAGTCTGTGTGTGTAAATGAAAAGTACAGAGCTAGCTACTCCCCTCTTGGTGGTAGATGACCCACCACTAGCAATTGACTGTGAATACACATATAGTTTCTCTTCTCCTCTTCCCTTCTCCCAAACCCCTCTTTTTAGTCAACTTCCAAGGAGTCCAAGAGGTGCAATAAATGGTCAAAAATCAAAGTTAAATTCAGAAGTCCTGTGTGACTTTGAACATATTTCTCTGCCTTATATTTCTATCCAAAGTATGGATAAAAATACCTACTTCACAAAGCTGTGTGAATTGTTTTTTGGAGCGTTGAAAGGCCAAAGATTTGGACGTATATGACTCCATTCTAATTCAGGAAAGCAGAAACCCAGATATGAAACTGAAGAAGAATGTTCAGATATGGCTCAAGTGTGAACAAATTCTTAGGCAGCAAAGAAGGGTAGAGAGTGAGGACAGGAAGGTCTTTGTGCTGGACAGCGTCAGCTGTCAACTTGACACACCTGGGTAGAGGGAACCTCTACTGAGGACTTATCTCAATTGAGGAATTTCCTCCATTGAGGAATTACCTCCCTTGGACCAGCCTTTGGCCATGTCTGTGGGGGCATTTTCTTGATTATTGAGTGATATGGGAGGGTCCAGTCCATTGTGGGTGGTGGTGCCTCCCCTGAGCAGGTGGGTCCTTGGTTATATAAGAAAGCAGGCTAAGCACAGGCCAGGGGAGCAACCCAGTGAGCAAAATTCCTCCACAGTCTGTACTTTGTTACTGCCCTGAGCTCCTGCCTTGGCTTCCCTCTATGATGAACTGTAAGCTGAAGGTGAAATAAACCCATTCTTCCCCAAGTTGGTTTTGATCAGTGTTTTTATCACAGCAACATAAAGAGACTAGAACAGTCTTACTTACAAAGCCTGAAAAATTAGCAGAAAAAAAAAGACTGCAAACCTTGAGGGCGAGGCCTACTAGAACTGGCAGGAGTCACTGGTACAGTGGCAGAGGTACTATACTATTCCATCAGCCTGAAGGTAGCTTGTGACTCATAACCATTATAAAATGCACATCCCTGGATGGAGATTTAAGACACTAATGAAACTTGCTAAGCTGTATGTTAAAATGTCATGTAACAGATAGAGCAGGCAGGAAAAAGCCTGCACTAGGCAAATAATCCAAAAACCCAGGGCTATGCAAATGAGCCAGAAAGTTCACCAAGTGTGACATAAAGGCCCCTGTCCTTTATTCTTTGTGCAGTGGTTGTCTTTTGAGCTTCTAAACATTCTCCCCGCTCTGGCCTATTTCCTTCCTTCAAAGTGTCTTAGTAAATTCTCTCATTTTGCTTGTTACTATCCACACCTCTGTCCAATTCTTTGTTCCAGTACACAGGAACCTAGAACCCCTAGAGGCATGCAGACCAAATCCCATATACACAGAAATCAATTTGGCTTGCATGTATGGCTGGGATCCTGTTTCAAGCAGTTAGCTCCTTGATTTTAAGGTCAAATTCCAGGAGGTATGAAAAGTGATGTATGCATTTCCATAGACGTGCTCAATACCTCTCCATAGTTCTTGCCCTATTACAAAATTTCTGAGTTAGCCAATTTTATCTAGTTCAGGATGAAACTCAGACTACTGAGACCAGTCAATGTCTTTTCTTCAAGAGACATAAAGTCATCCAAGAAAGATTCAGAGAATACATTCTGATATGAAATCAGCCTTGCTAATAATCAAAATCTACACTCTCCTCAAGACAGCGCTCAAAAATTGCTGCAAATAAGTGGAAAAACTGACCACACAGCTGTACAAATTTCCTCAGACTGAGAAATACATCAGGAGTCCTTTCATTTAACTTCTGGGCCAGACTCTATTTCTATCAATGTAAAGGCAACCACAAAAGTAGCTGCTGCTTTCTTTTCTTTTGGGAAGGGGGACTGGAGAAGGCGGCCTCCCTTTACTGTTTCCTTCCAACCTCCAAAACAGGAATAGTCTAACATTCAGAATTAGCCTTGCAAAAAAAGTTAGTTTTGTTTTTTGTTATTTGTTTTGTTTGCTGTTGTTGCTGTCACCTTTCTGACCAAGCAGCCTGAAATTTAATACTTTCACAGAATCACTTCTGGCTCTGAGTTTGTAAAGATTAGATCTGCCTTATCTGCAGGGTTCCAAAAGTATGGACGGACAAAAGACCTTAATACTCATACATTCAGCTCAGAACCAACCTTGTGCCAGCAGTGAAGAAAACTACTTTCATCAACACTGCTCCCAAATGCAGTCTTTCTACTCTCTGCCCAGCTCCCAACCAAGAGCCCTAGGACCCACATTGCTGTTTGTTTTGGCACCAACAAACAGCTGGTACATACACACACACACACACACACACACACACACACACACACACACACACACACAGTATGCTGGAGCAACAGAATTTTTCAAGAGCCCTCAAACAAGGAGTAGCCCTGGAAAGAAAGTAATAGGCAGGGTCTAATGTCTCACAGCTTGTTTTTACTGTCACTTTGGCTTTACTTCCTTCCCATGGACCAGAAGCTGAATTCAAATACTGTAATACCTGTACAAAAGAATGCTTTTCATTATCTGAAATCAAGAGGGTACCCTGGTTCCTAGCAAGCCAAAGGCAAGTGTTAGTTTCTCCCCTTAAACAGTCTCTGTAGGCATAAGGGCCTTTCTCACCCTGCCTAAAAAGGACCTTAAACTCTTAAAAGAAGCAATTGCACCATTAAAATAAATTATACCTATTATTCAACTGTTCAAAGCTAAGACCTTATGTCACATCCTCACTGGCTCCTAAAGATTCCTCATCTGTAAATGCCCATGAACATGAGCTGTCAACACAAATGTAAACAATGACTCCTTATAGCCTGAAATATAGACCAAAAGATGAGGCAGGTAACTAAGTGGCACTTCAGCTTTGGTCACAAGTCTATAGTCTGTCAGTTGACATAAGCATGTGATGTCGCAGCATGGCATGCATGTGAAAATGTCCCAGGTGGGGTCATAAGCCTATAAATACCTAGAACCCTCTGGAATCCCTCTGACATGGCTTTGTTGGTTTACATAGAATGCTGGATCTCTACACCACTAACAATACTCCTGTACTAAACCTAAGCCAAAACCATTAGCTTCTCAGTAGAGCTTTCTGCTATCAAGATGCAGTCTGTCAAGGGAGGCAACATAGGAACTTGAGTCAAAGGAAGTGTGCAGCAGCAGAAAGCCCTGTAAAGGGAGACTGCAAAGGAGTTTTCAGCTATCTGATATAATCATTACCACAGATACTTAACATAAGGAGGAGCTCACTGATAGAGGGGAGGAAAATAACCAATTCTGCTCCCATTTTCCCCTTTAAAGAAAGGCTTGATGTGAGAAAAAAGAAAAGAGAAAAAGAACTGGGAAACTCTGTATGCTGAGCTGAATTTATTTTTACCTTTATGGTAAGGTAATTCTACAAGCATCATTTAACTTTCTCACTAGAAACAAAATAGAGTAAGTCAATTAATGCTTGTATATTACACTTCCAACTCCACAATCACTTGTTTCCTCTCCAGAAAATTAAATTGATTCTCACAAAACGACACCCAAATGTGTGCTTTCAGAGGCAGATCCCAAAACAGACAGAATTCTCAACCGGGGGATGAGGAGGCATTTTCCATTTCAATTTGAAGTTAAGAAATTGGTGGGTTTCATTTTCTTCATTGGGGTGGATCTAAATGATTTCTAAAAACCCCTCTCTCTCTTCAAATTCCATGATTTCAAAGGAACAAAAGGAAATGATTTTCAATTATAGCTGTCAAATTTTAAGTCAATTATCAGCAAGAAATCCTAACTTGAGAGTTGTCAATCAATGGAACAGGTTTGAAAATGGGCTGTAGAATCTTCTTCCCCAGAGACAGTTAAAAATAGGCTGGACAGCCATCTGTCTTTGTAAGGCACAGCCCTTCTAGAAGGAGGACACCAGAAGAAAACCCACTTTCCATCCAGAAAGTCTGTGAAGTGATTAGGGCTATAAGGAAATGGAAGGAGGCAGAAGTCCATCTGAACCCAGGTAAGGTGGTGGACAAGGGAGGGAACAAAGACTTCCTGTAAAAAGGGAAGATAAAGGCTTCAAGAAGGAAAATATAAGATGGGGAAAAAAACACAAAGCTCTGAGCTGGGGGATGGAGGGGGTTTAAGTCAACCTGCGTCCCATCTGCAGTACCTCTGTTTGGTCCTGGGAACTGAGAGCTCAGCCACAACTCCTTGAGGAGTTATTATTCCCTTCTCTAGTTCCCAAATGAGTGTACACATGAAGCCTAAATGAAAAATAGGAGCTATCAAATAAATCCAAGATCTCCCCAGGTGACCAGCAGTACCTACAGTGTCTCCAAAGAGTTTCCCTTTGAAATACAGGGTCCTTTCTTCTTCTCCCTGCCACCCTGCTCCACCATTTGTACCTCTACCATTCCCTACTGTTAAGGTTTCATTGCTATGGAAAGCGCTCTTAGAACACAAAAAGGCACTTCCTGTATCTCTGAAAGCCTAACTCCAATGGGAAATAGAAAAGACAGCATTGCTACAGCCTGTGACTGCTACAAAACTAGACTTACCTGTTGTTCCGTGTGTCGATATCAGCAACTATTTGCCCCCAATCTGTGTGCAGCCACCTCCAATGTATGTATGTGGAGCCCTCAATAAAGTCTTTGTTCCTACCATTGTATCTTCCTAAAGCACACAGGAGTCAGTACACAGACCTTTGGATACTAATCTTTGCTGGCAGACAAAACACTGGAATCCCAGTGTTTTTCCATGTGTCCAAAAAGTCCCTGCAGTGGGGAAGAGGGCAGTGAGGTCAAGGCATGAACAACCAAGGATTCATCAAGCTGATGCAGTCAGCAAACTAAAGATGAAGCAAGAGATGGCCACCCTCTGTTGAGAGTCAGACACTAAAGAGAACAAAGAAGCCAGTGCCTGAGGCTATGCTCTCTAAAAAAGATAGTTTCTGGTTGCGGCTGCCAGCTAAGGAGAAACACAAAGCTGAAGCATGCAGTCTGGTGATCTCCCCCAACCCCACCCCCTTCACCACAGCCAGAAAAATTAAGATAACTAGGAAAGAATCAATACTGTGTGAACCAAGTGTAGATGAGTCCTTGTGGGCGAAATCTGAGTCTGCTGTACCCTTATAGCCATCCCAAATCAGATGAGTTTGGGCTTTTACCGTAACAGAAGATGCTGGAACAAGGAAATAATAAAAGGGGCTGTGAAAACTCAAATAGCCCAAAACAAATAAAAAAGATTACGACCAAAGCACAGGGATTCCCCCAAATTGGGTGGCTAAATGGAAGCAAACCTCAGTCAGAAAAGTAAAACTGCTATTCTAGGTCACTTCCTGTGGTCACTACAGAGGCTCAGCTAAGGTATTCATCTTCATCTTGCTAAGGGCAAAACTAACTACATAAACAGGCAGCCCCTCCATTGTGTTGTAATGCTAGAACAACTCCAGGAGCAGTCTGGCCCAGTGCCCACTGCCTGGGCACTACCTTGGGCAGACACCCTGCTCCTTTGAATGTGTAAGGCACTATGCGCAAAATCTAGGATTTGAAAACAGCATATTAGAAAGTGTCTGTCCTCACAACCTTATGGGAAGACAGGGAGGACTCTTCTAGGACCTGTTTCATGTAGCTGTGAAACCCAAGTTTGCTCATTTTTTAAAGCTGGGATCTTCAAGGCCTTTGGGATTCACCCAACAGGTAAGGGAATCAGACTAATTAAGGCCCTGGGGAACTGCAACTAAGCAGCAAAGAACAGGTTTCCTAGGAGAAGACTGAGCAGACATACAGAACATCCTCTAGAGGTCATCTCCTCCACCAGCCCACCAACCCACCCTCTCCCTCTCCGCTGGTTACAGGAAAGCAAGTGCAGACAGCTGAGTTCTCCTGGAAAGAAGCATCACATGATGCTGCTACACCCTGAAGCTGGTAAAAGACAGAACAACTCACAGTGGAATAACCAACCCACTAGCTTCCCAGTCTCATCACTCAACTCATGGAAGCTGCCAGCCAGTAAGATTCCAGAAAGATACAGTTGAAAGACTGTCAAATCAGAGCATGGAATTGTGAAAAGAACATTGGATTAGACATTTAAAAAAAAAATAGGAAGGGGGCAAATGAGGATGAGGGGATTATGGAAGGGGGCTGTGGAACTCTTAATTTTTAAATGGGTGCATTTTGTTCTATGCAAATTACACTTCAATAAGGCTGGTTGGTTGGTTGACTGGTTTAGAAACAGTCTTCCTAGTAGCATAGACTAGCCTAGAACTCCTGATCCTCCCTCTTTAGCCTCCTAAGTAATGTGTGCCACATACCTGGCAATAAAGTTTTAAAAGGAACTATGTGTTCTACATTCTGGTTCTGCCCTTACCACGTGAGTCAGCATTAGCCTGCCTAATGCTTCAGTTTTCCCATCTTTTAAATGGGATTAATTTCTGTCCTACATATATCACTAGATTTTTTACCAAATGAATAGACATAAACCCATTTCTTAATTTTAAAAAATGTACATGTGTACATACATGTGTGAACATTGATGTGTATATGCAGATGTACACGTGTGTGTGCATACATGCAGAGGCCAGAGGATAATCATGATTGTCATTCTCAGGAACACCATTCACCTTCTTTGAGATGGGGCTTCTTCTGGGCCTGGAGCTCGCCAATTGGGCTAGACTGGTGGCAGGAAGCCCCAGTAATTCTCTTGTCTCTGCCTCTCCAGCATTGAGATTATAAGCACATGCCAACCATGACAGGTATTTTACATGGATTCTGGGGATCAAACTCAGGTCCTCAAGTTTTTGCAGAAAGCATTTTAGCAACTAAGCTATGTTCCCAGCTCACGTGAACCCATGTTAAAAAACACAAATGCTGAGTTGGGTATGGTGGCACACACCTTTACTTCTAGTACTCAGGAGGCAGAGGCAGAAGATCTCTCTGAGACTGAGGCCAGCTTGGTCTATAAAGTAAGTTCCAGACTAGCGGGGGTATCAGGGAGACCCTATATTAAAAAAAAAAAAAAATCAAAAAACTAAGCATATATTACGTTACTACATAACTAAATAAACACTTGGAACCTCCTCTACTATAATGTCCTGTTGATCTTAAGGAGCATGAATTCTGTTCTACTTAATTAATGCCAGATTTTTTTTCATTTTGATCTTTCCTCTGGAAGACCTTGAACTTGATACAAGTATTCTCTTTCCTTGCTTTAGACTACCTGCTTACTAACCCTTCACTATGGAAATGAAGTTTCTTATGGATATATAGGCCTTCTGGTTCCCACAGCCACCAGATGAGAATGCAGACAGCATGGATCCCTGAAACCATGAGTTCTTCTCTTCCAAGGGAAATAAGTAAGCTGAAATTTACACATTGCCAGAGAGCAGTTTTTGGAAGAAGGAGCAAAAATTTAAGTTCTCCACACAGGACCAAAGCAAGAAAAATACCCAAGCCTGGAAAGTTAAGTGCAAACTACCCAGGTAGAATTAACCGAGAAACCACAATGATCAATTCATCTCCTTCATTTTAAGAATGAAGCAACTGGGGGCTGAAGGTATGGCTCAGTAGTTAACAGCACTGGCTGCTCTTGCAGAGGATTCGGGTTAAGTTCCCAGCACCCACATGGTGCCTAACAACCATCCACAACTCCAGTTCTAAGGAATCCGATGCCCTCTTCTGGCTTCCATGGGCACTGCATGACACAGGTGCACTTATATACATGCAGGCAATGCACTCATACATATAAAAATATAAATAATTTTTTTTTAATGAGGGAACTGCCGGGTGTGGTGGTGCAAGCCTTTAATCTCAGCATTTTGGAGGCAGAGGCAGGTGGATCTTTGTGAGTTCAAGGCCAGCCTGGTCTATTTATCGTCCTCTTTTTTTTTTTTTTTTTTTTTTTTTTTTTAAAAAAAAAAAAAAAAAAAAAAAAAAAAAAAAAAAAAAGAGGGAACTAACTCTCAAAGAGAACAAGTAACCAAGGTTATTCTGGTTACTTTCTGTTGCTGTGATAAGGTGATAAACCATGGAATAAAACCAACTTGGGGGAGGAAAAGGGTTTATTTGGCTTATACATCCTAGTAACAGTTCTTCACTGAGGGAAAGAACTCAAGACAGGGACCTAGAGGTCGAAGTTGAAGCAGAGACCATGAAGAGTCTCTGGACTGAGTTCAGCCTGCTTTCTTATATAATGCAGGACCACCTGCCCTCTCATGGCACCACCCACAGTGGGCTAGGCCCTCCCACATCACTCAGCAATCAAGAAAATGCCTCACAGACATGCCCACATGACAATCTGATTGAGGACATTCCCCAATTGAGGTTCCTACTACCCAGGTGTGTCAAGTTGACTACTGAAGCTAACCAGCACAAAGGCTAAGCAAAAGTATTAGGTAGAGTGCAGGGGAGATGGCTTAGTGGTTATAGTGCAAATGTAAGGACCTAAGTTTGGATCTCCAGCACCCACATAAAAAACTGGGCATGCTGACCCACATCTGTAATCCCAGTCCTGGGAAAATAGACTGGTGGATCCCTGGAGTTCACCAGCCAGTCAGTGTAGCCCAATCAGTGGCCTCCAAGTTCAGTGAGACCCCCCCCGGTCTCAAAAATTAAGGCGAAGAACAACTGAGAAAGACATCTGGTGTCAGCTTCTGGCCTCTACATGCAAATATACACATATGCACACACCTACATGAATACAAACACCACATACAATAAACAAAATAATTTTGTGTATGTGTGTGCATGTGCATGTATGTATGCGTGTGGGGATGCTTGTGTTTACACATACACCTGGAGGCACAAAGTTGATGTTGGGTATCTTCCTCAATTGCTCTGCATTTTATTTATTGAAGCAGGGTATCTCACTGAACACAACCCAGAGCTCACCTATTCTCCTTAGTCTGGCTAGCCAACTTACCCATCAGATCCTCTGTCTCTGCCTCCCAAGAGCTGGGATTACAGGTGGTCACCATGCCTGCCTAGCTTGTGTTCTATGGCTTCAAACTCTGGTCCTTCTGCTTGCATAGTGCTTTATCCACTGAGCCATCTCCCTAGTCCAAAATAAAATAATTAAAAAAAATATTTTATTTAGGGGCTGGAGAGATGGCTCAGCAGTTAAGAACACTGGTTGTTCTTGTAGATGACCTGGGTTCGAATCTCAGCACCCACATAGCAGCTAACAACTGTCTGTATCTCTAGTCCCAGGGGATCCAACAGCCTCTTTTGACCTCCACGGGCATTGCATGACACAGGTGCACTTACCTACATGCAGGCATAACACTCACACATAAAAAAAAATTAAAATAATAAATAAAATATTTTAAAAATAGTATTTATTATTTTTATTTTATGTGTATGAGTGTATTGCCTGCATGTATGTGAGTGTACCCATGTCGTGCAATGCCACGGAGGTCAGAAGAGGGCTTCAGATTCCCCTGGAACTGGAGTTAAGGATGGTTTGTAGCCATCATGTGGGTGCTGGGAATTGAACCCAGGTCCTCCGCAAGAGCAGTCAGTGCTCTTATCCACTGAGCCATCTCTCCAGCCCCATAAAATAATTTTTTAAAAAACTGTTATGCTAGGGCTGGAGAGATTGGTCAGTGGTTAAGAGCATATATTATACTGCTCTTGCAGAGGACCCAAGTTCAATTCCTAGCACCCACATGGGCAAATCACAACTGCCTATTACTCCAGCTCCAGGGGAACAGATACCTCTGGCCTTCAGAGGCACCAGCACTTGCATGGACATACCCATACATAAAATTTAAAATAATAAATCTTAAAAAAAAAAAAAAACCTGTTAAGTAAGTCCAACTGCATGCACCCCAACCTTCTAATTCCAGTCACATAAACCTGCTTACTTTCCCCCTTAAACTGGCATCTAGTATTGTTAGACCCTCATCAAAGTCTGGTACAAGAAATACATGCAATTTCACACAATATAAGCAAATAGCATTTTAAGTGAGATCTGGGAAAAGAACATTTTTAAAAGATAAAGTTAAGGGGCTAGAGAGATGGCTCAGCAGTAAAGCGCACTGGCTGCTCTTGCAGAGGACCTAGGTTTGGTTTCTAGCACCGACATGGTGGCTAACAATCAACTGTAACTCCAGTTCCAGGGATCTGAAACCCTGTTCTGGCCTCCATGGGCATTGCACACATTACATACATACAGGAAAAATACTCATACATATAAAACAAAAATAAAATTTTTAAAAAGATTTTTTTTTAAGTTAATAATAGAAAACCTGTCTGTAGTTCATCCACCTACATGGAATCTTGGCAACAGCCATAAAATGTCACCCAATAGGTGGTTTTATACCCAGGCTTCAGATACAGAGTATCAATCACAGTGCTTGTCCTGGTGAATTTTATTGTCAACACATCCTAAAGTCATCTGAGAGAAGCCTCAACCGAAGAACTTCCTTTATCAGGCTGGTCTGTGAGCATATCTGTGATAGATTGTCTTGATTATTAATTGATGTAGAAGGGTCTAGCCACTGTGAGCAAAATCACTCCACCATCAGGTGGTCCTGGGTTGTATACAAAAGCTAGCTGACCCTAACCCTGGGAGCAAGCCAGTAAATAGCATTCCTCCATGGTTTCTGCTTCAGTTCCTACTTGAATTCCTGCCCTGACTTCCCTCAATAGTGGATTTTGACCTGAAAATATAAGCCAAATAAATCCTTTGCTTCACTATGTTGCTTTTGGTCATGGTGGTTGGTTGTCTTTTTGAGACCATCTCACTGTGTAAACCTAGCTTGCCTGGAACTCATTATGTGGACCAGGCTGGCCTTGAACTCAAGAGAGATCCAACCACCTCTGCCTCAAAAGTACTGGGATTAAAGGCATGTGCCACCACGCCCAGCTGATTATAGCATTTATCACAGCAACAGAAAACAAATTTATCTTCCAGATAAGTTCAAACAGGTTTACAGTGTCAGCTCAGGTATCATCTCCAAGTTGCAAATGGACCTGCAGAGTTGTAGGTGTTACCTGCAAGCCTGTCTTGTCATCCTATAGGCCTGTGCGGTAAGCAGCAATACTGTCCTAGGGAAAGGTGCTACATATCTTGCCTAAATGGCATTGGAGTTCCCCTTCCCCACTGCACTGTCACTCTTCCTGCAAATGTTCCTTCCATATGTTGAGAATACCACTCATTCTGGTTTTACCTAATGGAAAGAGAAAACAAGGCTTGTATTTGCCTGCCTAGTTTAAGCCACTATCATCTCTCGCTCAATTACTCCAACAATCTTGCAAGTTGTACTCTTTCATTTTTTACCCACTAATGTTCATTTCCCATTCAACAAATAGAGTGACCTTCAAAATATAAATAAACAAGATGTGCCACTCCCCCACTTATTGCCTTCCTTGGTTTCCCACTGCACAGGCAATGCAATACAGAATCCCTAGGGCCTTTCCTAAATTTTGTATGCTCTGGCTTCACATCTATCCTTCTTACACTTACTTGTTCTCCACCCTTGGGTCACACTGATCTTTCTTCTATTCCTTAAATATATATAGCCCTGTGTACTTCAGCCCTTCTCACCTGCTGCCCTCATCTTCTCTGCCCACACATGATTAAGCTCTTTTCCTTTCCTGCTACTCTTTACACCTCTTCTATTTCCTTCAGAACATTCAAATATTAGATTGGTACAGAAGGAATTATGGTTTCAGACCATGAAATTTTAAATCATTATAACTAGACTCAAATACATCTTTATTAATCAAAACAGGAACCATTTCAATCAATATATTTTGCTAACAAGAAAATGTGTTTACTCCTGTAGCATAAAACTCTGTGCTTTGGGGATTCAGTGAACTCTTGGAAAGCATGTTCTGCATCCTGCTCGTTGTGAAAGTATTTTCCCTGAAGAAAGTTGCCTGGATGACCCGGCATGGCAGCACATGCCTTTACTCTCAGCACTGGTAGGTAGGGGCAGGAAGATCTCTGTGAGTTCAAGGGAGGTAGGGGCAGGAAGATCTCTGTGAGTCCAAGGCAGCCTGATCTATAAAGTAACTTTTAGGCCAGCCAAGGACCCTGTGAGACCCTGTTGAAAAAAAAAAAAAAAAAAAAGTTGTCAAGATGCTTAAAGAAACAATAGTCAGTTGGTGAGAGGTCAGATAAATATAGCAGACAAGGCAAAACTCATAGCCCAATTTGTTCAACTTTTGGAGCACTAGTTGTACAATGTGTATTCCAGCATGGTTGTGAAGAACTGGGCCACTTCTATTGATCAGTGCCGGCTGCCATTTCATCAATTTTCTGAGCATGCTTCTCAGATAGAAAGGGTTTTGCTGAGATTAAAAAAGCTGTAGTGGATCAAACTAGCAGTATACCACTCAATAGTAATCATGACATTTTCATGATGCAAGTTTAACTTTGGAAAGGACTTTTGAGTTTCTTTTCAGTCCAACCACTGGCCAGTTGCCATAGTCCATCTACTTTTCAAAATATGGTATAATCCATCAAGAAATGATTCCTTGTATAGAATAAGAGAAGACAGCAGCTCAAAATGATGATTTTTTTTTAAGCTCATGAGGCACCCACTTATCAGGCTTTTTCATCTTTCCAATTTGCTTCAAGAACCAAATGACCGCTGAATGGTCCATGTTGAGTTCTTTGGCAACTTATCTTCAAGGTTCTAATCTCCTTTGCAAAATGTCTTGAACCACCACTGCACTGAACATTCATTTGCAGTTCCTGGGTCATATGCCTTGCCAATGTTGTGAGATATCTCTATCACTTTTGAATTCAAATAACAAAATTACTCAGATTTGCTTTTTTGTCTAATATCATATCCATTAACAATTATAAAATAAACAGCAAGTAGTGTCATAACAAAAACACAATGCAAGAAATGTGCATTAAAATGATGTATAACTTAACCACATTTATTAATAATATATTCCAATCTCAAAGGGCAAATTTCAATGATGCAAAACCACAATTACTTTTGCACCAACCTACAAGCTTAAAGTACCCTATTAGCTTACCCACATATTTATTTATAAAACATTTCTCTAAGATTACAGCTCTGTGAAAGCAGACACTTGGCTCCATCTTGCCAATCATTCCATGTCTAGCACCAAGCATTAGTAAGCAAACATCACCATGTGTTGAGTGCATGAGTGAATGAATAAATGAATGAATAAATGAATACATTTTATAAACAAAACAAATTGAATGTCTTTTAAAACAAGGCAAGAGTCCTTGGGTGGGTACCACAGTGACCATGTCCTGGATCGACTCTACTCTTTCAAGAATTGCCAACATTGGCATATGCTTCAACAGGGAAATATATTTAAGAGATACAGAGATATTATCAGACATTTCCATAATTAATCATCAGCAGTTATGGGCTGAAATACCTAAACATCAACTTTAGCCATGATACAAAGAAAGTATTTTCATTTAAGCAGACAAAAACAAACTGCCATTTTTATCTCCATTATTAAGTATGCCAATGTAGCAGAAATATTTTGATCAACTGAACTTCTTTCTCTCAACACAAGTAGCAAGTGATTAGTTCACCAAAGAATAAATAGTTCAACTTAAGTAAAAGACAGAGAATCATTTCCTCTTTACTTTATATAGAATAAGCTATTTAAAACACATAAAAATACTGCCCAGCATGGTGGTGTATGCCTGTAATCTCAGCATTTGGGGAGTGGAGGCAGGCAGATTTCTGTGAGTTCAAGTGCAGCCTGCTGGTCTACACAGCAAGCTCCAGGTTAGCCAGAGTATATACAGTAAGACCATATCTCAAAATCAAACAAAGTATATATACATATACGTATGTGTGTGTATACACACATATATAGAAACTAATGCTTGAAATTCTTTTTTAAAACATACTAAGCTATCACACATTTGTGGCAGCACACACCTATAAGGCATATATACATTTGTGTGGCTGAGGTAAGAGGATCAAAAGTTCAAGGTCAGCCTGACCTACATAGTAAGTTCAAGGCCAACCTGGGCTATAGAAAGACCTGGTCTCAAAAAAGAAGATTAAGCTATCTTTAGAATAAGAGAAATTATATATATACATATATATGTGTGTGTGTATGTGTGTGTGTGTGTGTGTGTGTGTGTACACACACACATCTAATATAGTTATATGCCATATAATCACAGTTTGGCCAACAATGGACTACATAAGTCCTGTAAGATTATAATGGAGCTTAACAATTTCTATTTCTTAGTGATAACATAGCCCTTGTAACATTACAGTACTTAACAATTTACTCACATGCTGTGTTTGGTGTAAACAAACCTACTTCATTGCCAGTCATGTCCATATAAAAGTATAGCATATATAATTATGTATAGTACATAATACTTGATAATGACAATAAACAACTATGTTGATCATTTATGTATTTACTATGCTATACTTTTTATGTTGAATGTACTCCTATTTATGTAAAAAAAAAAAGTTTACTGTAAAATATATATGTGTTGCAGAGGCAGCAGACTTATACATCTGTATTTACCATACCTCTTAATTTGCCTCAAGAGGCCATGTCAAATAACTGACCTACATCTACATCTAGGTTTACCTAAATAAATTCCACCATGTTCACACTATGACAAAATCAACTAATCAGTGCATTTCTCAGAATATGCACCTGTTTTTGAGCACAGTGAGACCACCAGTATTTCTAATGCAACTGCTTAGAATATTGACTTCATAATCCAACAAGTGATGCGCCACTTCATCTCCATCAAGACTTTAATTCCTGCAAGAGTGACTACAGCTCAGTGTAGAATACTTGCCTAGTATCTGAAAAGCCCTGGGGTTCAATCCTAGCACCATAGGAGTGGAGGGGGGGGGGAGGCTGCAATGTAATTCCTGTCTCTACAAAGAATAAATGAAATGTCAGAACTGAAAGGATTTCTGGATCTCTGAAAGACACTATATATGTTCTGAAAGAAGAAAAACACAAGTACAGAAAAGAAAAAAAGAGAAAAAGAGTTGCTGCATAAAAAGATAGTCAAAGTATTAACTGCGGAATCTTCAAGTTGGAGAGACTAATGCTAGGCTATCTTACAGTCCCTTCCTTTTATTTCACACTTCAGTTAACACATCCTCTATTCCAATCAATCTGTTTTTTGGTAGCCTTTTTACAGCCAAAATACTAAGCTGCTCAAGTGTGGCCCAGCCAAGCAGGCCTGCACAGGTTCCTACCACACCCAGGTTGCACACTGGTAGAGAGTGAAAATAGCCAAAAGACTTTAAATTAATTGTTAATGATTTAAGCATTCAGAGTGATATGCTTGGAAGATAGACAAAAGGAACCTAAGAAAAGTGAACCCAAATCAACCCAAGAATGCATTCAATATAGGGTGACTACAATCTTACATAATCCCTGAATAAATGAAATAAGTTTTCCAAAGAAGAGTAAGACTGAAAAATCTATCATCTTTCAGTACTCAGGGCTACCAGTATACTAACACAGTAGTAGTTCACCCTTTTCTTTAAAACTCTGTGGGGCAAAAAAAAAAACAAACAAAAAAACACCAACTCTGTGGGGCAAGGGATTTAACAACTCATCTCTAGAACTGTATCCTATTGCTCCCAAACACTTGACTCTGTGGCCCTACCTCTCATCTGCTTACTGAACACAAGACTGAAACTGAGTGTTCTCTGTAGACCAATGTATAACAGTCAATATTAATAAATACCTATTTGAATCTCAACACTGGGGAGGTACAGTCAGGAGAATCCCACTTTTGAGGCCACCCTAGGCTACAAAGTAAGTTTCAGGCAAGCCTGGGATGCATGGTGAAAACCTGTCTCAAAAACAAAAACACTCATTTAAGGTATAAATGGCTCTAAATACTCCATACTTATAGGTTCTTCTACTTGGTCTATTTTTCTGAAATACTCCCAAAAGATAAGACATTGGAAAATGGCTTTCTTGGTTAGTTGAGAAGAAATGTCAAATGTCATCTTAGGAGGTCAAAAAGACCTGGGGAAAAAAAAAAAAGCCCACCTTGCTAGGAAACCAAAGAGAAGACACATGCCTTTCTCTTATATAATATTCTGCCAGGAGATTTTATTTTATTTACCCAAATTATTCAACTTTGGGGAAAAAAAAGAATCACACAACACAAAAATAGATCCATAAAATGGATGTCCAATTTCCTATTCTTATGTCTTAAGTTTAACATTAAGTTAAGATACTTAGGTTGCTAATAAATGATTATAAGCCATGATTAAGATGGTTCTTAAAACTACCAATGATAGTATGCCTTAATCACCCACCAGTGGCAGCTACAAATGAATCTGAAATAAATTTTCTTTCATCCACACTTAATCTGAAGACACCCTCAATTTACCAATATGGTATACTGCATACTAAGTTTTTGTAAATCTCATAATGTTCAAACACATTTCACCATGAAAGGTATGCTATGTATGACAACTCCTAAGTCCACAATACAACTGAGAAACATCAATTATATGCAAATAAAACACAACACAGAAAACAGATGGAACATGAGAAATACTTGACATGTGTATGCTACTTTGTTAGCCACAAATGCTCAAATGGGGGAAAGCTGAATTATAGTCCTTTTTCTGCATGTGTGAGCCCACGTGCGCATGCTTGTACGCACACACACACACACAATAACACACACACACACACACACACAAACACACTTCACAAGGATACTATGGATAGGTGGCTATTTCATCCTACCTGGTCATGTTTCCTAAGGAGGAAACAGAAGCACAGAAAGCCTGTAGCAAAGCTACTAGGTGGCCAAGGGACTTTAATGTTGGACTGCTAACAAGAATTCTGATTCTCTGCATTACTGTAAGACTAGAAAAGAAAAGGTACAGGGGGTTTTAAGTATGCTTTGTTTCTTAAGACTGGAGTCTGAGAAGGGAAATTACATTTGAGAAAGATGGGGAGACAGACTTCGTGCTTCTAAAGGTGGTTTAAGGGCGTTTTTACAGGTGTTAGGGCAATAGCGCTGCTGCTTTATTGCTTTCATCTCATTCTAAGACTTTCCCCCTCTCAGGCTCCTCATTGGTGCTTTTCAAGTTCATCTGCCACAAGAAAGAAATGCTGAGGGAAGTGTTTGATTTGGCTTTAATCCATGAGCAAGAATATACCTAATCAACAAGGGTTTGAAAAGATTTCCTTGGGGTAAGGATAAGCACTGGAAAAAACAGAAGTAGATTAAGACAAATGACAGAATTATGAATTACAGTGGGGGGCCTATGGAAGGGTACTACCTATGGGAAGAGGGGTATAAAGATGATTAAGATTGATTGACTTATTCTGTATGAAATACACAAAAATTAAATTTAAAAAAAAAAAAAACAGAAGTGGAAAGCTGGGTAAATAACAAAGCCAGTAAGGTGCTCTCTCTGCAATCATAACAACTAGAGTCTGATCCCCAGAACCCACATGGAAGTTTGGCATAGTAGCTTGGGCTTGTAATCCCAGTGCTGAGAAGGCAAATACAGGTGGGTCCTCTATGCTTACTGGCTAGACAACCTAGCCTAGTAAGTGAAGCTCAGGCCAGTGAGAGACCGAGTGTCAAAAAGCAAGGTAGATAGCTCCTGAAGAATGATACCCAAGGTTGACCTCAGGCCTCTACATACATGAGAACACATATGCACATACATGCACACAAACAAAAGGAGTGGGATGAGGAGACAAATGTGTGTATAGAAAGACTGTCTGGGGCAAAGTCAATTGAGATACAAGCCTTGAAAGGAAGGCAAAGAGGGAAGGGAGATAAGGGGTGGCTATTCTAAGAAAAGGAGACTGTCAGTCCTTACCACTGTGGCATCAGGCCAGGGCAGCAGCCTCAACCCACCTGTGCATAACTATGGGCCTCTCCCCTACAGAGAAGGCATCTATGTGACAAAACACATAATCCACAAAAAGTCCTCCAATTGAATATAAATACAAAGTTTCACTCACTCGTTCATTTATTGCTTCATCCATTTACCCAGTAAACACTTAACATGTACCAAACACTGCACTGAGTATTAGAAAAACAAAAATAAGCAATAGTCCCTGTCCTTAAGCAGCTCATAGCTTAGCAAGTGAGAAAAATATATAAACAAATAAATGTAAAGAGTGTCACTGGTATATGTTCATTTTGTTAAGTGACTAGTATAGCATTGGCACAGTCAGCCTTTAAGCAGGTTTCCCAACATGTTCAACTTGGTGGCTTGCTAGTTATCATTTGTCCATCATATACAGGGGCCCACACCAACACTTAGGCAAAATCTTCCTTATTAATCACATATTTACCGGCTAAGTCATTTTCCCAATGTCTACCCTGCCCAAGTCAATGTTTTGTTTCCAAGAGGGAAGAATATGTATGTTCAAAATTTTCACCCAAATTGTGTAAGAGCAACCTCAACCTGGGATGGTGCAAAAGAAGTTCTCCGTAAAACAGCATGTCACTTCAGGCATGGCCCAGAAAGCAAAAGGTGATTCACTTTAACAAACATCCTTGAGTCAGTGTTATATAGGTCAAGCCCCATTAAAACAAACACCAAAAGACTGTCCACATTCTTCTGTTACCACAAATAAAATCTTAATTCATATTTTTTCAAGGTATGTAATTTACAAAGCCCAAATTATAAAAATTTATTTATCTGTATAAGCATAATCTTACTGAATCAACACAACACCCCAATTGTAAATACTATGTTTCTTCTTATAGCTGAAGAAGCTGAAGCCCAGAAAGGGTAGAGACTTGCCCAGGGACAAGTGATGGCACGAAGAGCTAGCAACTCCTACCCAATCCTTTCAACCTATAGCTTAGTTGTTTTATTTTGTTAACAAACTATGGCTTAGCATTCTCAAGCTTTGCTGCTCAAAAAGACAAAAAGGGTGAGAAGAATAATTTCTGTAAGTTTCCTTAAATCCAACACACTGGTCAAGAAATAACCACAAGTCACTTTGTTCAAAACAAAAATAATACTAATAATTCACAGGTTTGGGAGGTGATGAAAGAAACATTAAGTTCAACTGTTAATACCTGAAATATATTTTTTTGTAAATATCTTTTAGCATGATCCCTTCTTTCAACAAATCCTATATTATGATCTCTAATCAAATCCTCTATCAAAGAACCATCTCACCACCCCAGATTTATTAAAATTAAGGTGATTAGCCACTCCCGCCTCCACACCCTGAAACAGGACAGGCACCACCCAGGCATGTTCTGCTGGACTCAGCCCCTCCCACACTCCTTGGAGTACCTTTAAAATAACTTGTTCCTTATCCAGATCCATAGTCAACCAGGGACACTTATGAGGTAGAGGATGGTGGCAGGGCTTGACCTGACTTCTCTTAAGTTTCTATCTGACCTTCACAAGAGGCCTCTGAATAACTCTCAAAGCAGGGCAGCTCAAAATTCAAGGTGTTCTTTTTCTTGCTTAGTTGTGTTCATCTCCTACAGAGCACTGAGAAGGAAAGTGTCACATATTCCCAAATAGAAACACAACATGAGTTCCCTTCAAGAGAGGATATTTCTCAGAATGAAATATAAAGAAGTTGCAAATGAGGGCATGTGTTTGACATGTACAGTAGGTATCATCTATTTTGCAGTTTCTCTGCAACATTACCAATTTAGAAGAAAGGAAAATCACAGATTTAATGAAGGGGCTGGGGGTGGCACTGTCACTTGCCTAATGAAAGTCCTGTTCCAATGGAAGTGTCACCTCAAAGTCAGAATGTCTAAAATAATGCTCATTTTCTTAGCAGCTGCAGTATCTCTTCTTGACTTTCCTGTCTATTTCTGCCATTGTCCCTGCATCTCTCAAGCTGGAAACCTCAGACATCCTTGACCGTTACCTTACCCTTAGGCCTTACCCCATCTGCACAGCTCACTTTCCCACCTTAGTGGCATCTCTCTACATTGTGTGGTCAAACACAGTACCAAGGGTAAAAAACAAAACAACAACAAAAAAAAACAAAAAACAAAAAAATAAGGTTTCAGAGTTGACCTGAGCTGCAATCCCCACTCCACTTGAGATCAACTATCAATGAAGAATCACGTTTCACTTGTCAGTGGCTCCAAGAATTGATCATATTTAGCAATAATTTGTAGCACCCATGGCAGGACCCAGAACAGACTAACTAATGTGCCCTGTATTGACAGAAGTAGGCTTTCCTTCCCTTTCCCTAGCCAGCCAGGCTGCCCAGAGCAACCAGGGAGATCTAAATTGTGACATCATCATACCACTCCTCAATTCAGACTGCTTCAGTTGTTTTCCTCCGTCCATGTGCAGAACCCAACCTGATCTTACTCCTCAGTCTATGACTTCCTCTAACCAGAAATATTTATTGGATTCATACCATATGCAAACATGGTACTGGGTGTCGGATGCTAGAAAATGAAAAGCACCTACTGCCCACCCCTAGGAACTTACAAGCTCCCTAGTACAGAGTGTGGTGTTTAGGGAAGGGGTGAGGGTAAATAAAACCATCATTGTACTAGGGTGTAGGAAGTGATACAGGAGTGGGAAGTACAGAGGGGACTGTGGGAATGCCACTAAGGGAAGACACAGCCTCTGTTCTTCCCTCCTACTCTCAACTTAGCCAAGTCTCACTCTATAAATCAAGGTCTTATTCACTCTGGCCAACACCTCTCCCATCTCAGAATTCCTCACGTGCTTATCAGCATCACTCATTTTTAGTCATCTCTAATCTGACATCATCTCTTGTATTTCTGTGGGTTAATTTTTCAAAATTACTTTTCTTATATGCAAGCTGTTTTCATTCTCTGATTTACAAGATCACAGAAGGAAAAAACTAGACTCTAGAGAGCTCTAAATTGCTCGTGGAAACTATGTAATTATTTGTGGTATAGATTATATTCATGGAACTACGGATAGTCACCAACTAACATATTTTCACTTTCAAAAATGCACTGTCCCCTCACTGCTAAGTCCTGACTTCTTATACTTTGTATCTAACCCAAAATGAGAGAGAAGGCTCTTAGCAACAAAAATATCTGAAAAACTTTCCAAAATAAAATTTCTAAAGTGGACTAAAATAAAATTAGACTGGACATGGTGACACACATCTGTAATTTCAGTGCTTGGGCAGCAGGGGCAGGAGGATTGCCAGTTTAAAGCCAAGCTGAGCTACATAGTAAGTTTGAAGCCAAATTAGGTTATTATGTAGTAAGTCTCAAAAATAAATAATACATACATACATACATACATACATACATACATACATACAGAAGCAGGAAAGTTGGGAATTTAAAGCCAGCCTCAGCTACATAGTGAGTTTCAGGTCAGCCTGGACTATGACAGAGGCTGAGGAGACAGCTCAGCCAGTAAAGTATCTGCCATGCAAGCATGAGAACCTGAATTCAATCCCCAGAAGCCACATGAAAAAGCTAGGCTGGTGCCTGTAATCTCAGCAAGGAAAGGGCAGGTAGATCTTTAGGCTTGCTGGTCAGTCAACCTAGCCTAATCAATGAGCCTCAAGTCAGTGGGGGACCTGGTCTCCAAAAACAAGGTGAATGGTGACTGAGGAATAACTGACATGACCTCTGGTCTCTACATGCATGTATGTGTGCACCCACATGAACACACACACACACATAAGCAAATAAATGGTAGTTTTCAAACTTTAAAATCGTAAGTGGGGGCTGGGGAGATGGCTCAATAGATAAAGTACTTGTCATGCAAACATGAGAACTGGATGGATTCCCAACACCCATGTAAATGCCAGACAGGCTTCCATATTCATGTGCACACACATGAACATGCACATATGTAGGCCCACACAAGCAAATACACATGCACACCACCCACATTAAAGAAAATTGTATGTGAATACCAAATACAGTAAACATAATTGCAGAGTTGTTCTGGTTGGGACTATGGTGACAGCCTAGTGTTGTCCCCTGCAGGAGGGAAAACATTCAACTCCCTTACTGGCAAGCCCTTACACATTCAGCGGTGGTACCACTTCAGCATGATGGAGAACTGATCTTACCCTCAAGATTGCCTCTGACTTCCATATGCATACTGTGGCATGTATGAAGGTACACACATACACCATAAAATAAATACATGTAAAAAATGTAAAGTACTCTGGTATCTAAGATTAGAGGACAACACAGTGAGGTGGCATCTTGCCCCACTTACGTATGTTTATATTTTCTTACAGATTGTAACATTCAGTTTACTTGTACAACTCAGGTACATACAGAATACATACATGAGGAATACATACTAGGCTCTTTTGCTGATGAGCAACAACCTAGAATATCCCCTTTGTAACCCACAATCCTTATTAAAAAAGACTCTACCAGGGCTGAAGAGCTGGCTCAGCAGTTAAAAGAACTGGCTGCTCTTGCAGAGGACCCAGGTTTGGTTCCCAAATGGTAGCTAACAACTGCCTGAAACTCCAGTTCCATGGGATCCAACAGCCTCTTCTGGCCTCCGTGGATATTACCAGCAAATAGCATACTTATACATGCAAGCAAAACACTCATACACATAAAGTAAAAATAAATAAAAATTTTTAAAAATCCTACCTCCATTAAAAAAAACTCACTATGCAAAAATTTGTAGATAAAGATTCATAGAAGCTTTATTCATAATAGGCAAAAATTGGAAACAGCCCAGGGATCCTTCAGTGGGTAAATGGTTTAACAGTCAACAATGACATCATGGGACAGTATTCAGCAATAAAAAGGAATGTAATTCTTCTTTTTATTAATTATATTTATTTATTTGGGGGGGTGCCATTCCTGAGTGTGGAGGTCAAAGAACAACTTGGGGGAGTTGGTGAGTTCTCTCTTTTCACCATGTGGGTCCCAGGGATCAAACTCAGGTCATTAGGCTTGACAAGAAGGGCCTTTAACTGCTGAACAATCTCATTAGCCCCATTTTCATCATCATCATTATTATTATTTGAGTGCATAGTTGGGGGGGGAGTACACACATGCCATGGCACATATATAGAGGTCAGAGAACAACTCTCTGGAGTTAGTTCTCTCCTTTTACATTTACATAGATTCCAGGGATTGAACTCAGGTAGTCAGTCTTATACAACAAGTGTCGTTATCTGCTGAGTCATCTCACCAGCCCAAAGGAAAGTACTCTTGAAAAAGTCAATCTTTTATTAAAAATGTTTTAATCACAATTTTTATTTTGTGTGTGTGTGTCTGTGAGAGAGAGAGAGAGAGAGAGAGAATGAGAACGAGAACATAGGATGCCATGACACATATGTGGAGGTCAGAGGACAACTTGTGGGAGTCGGTTCTCTCTTCCCTTCATGTGGGTCCTGGGGACCAAACTCAGGTGTCAGGTTTGGCGGCAAGAGACTTTATCCATTGAGCTATTTCATCAGTCCTGAAAAGGCTAGTCTTAAAAGGTTATATACTCATAATTTTAGCTTTATAATATTAAAATGACAAAATTATAGACCTAGAGAATAGATTGTGGTGTCAATAACTAAAGGACCAGGGAATCAAGGGTGGAAGGAATCTTATGAAATAGTGAAAAGGGGGGGGGCAAGATCATACAAGGGCAACATGAAATATCTTTGATCTGATAGAACTGGTCAGTATTTTGACAGTATCAGTGTCAGAGTCCTCATTAGGGCACTGTACTATGATTTTGCAGGGTGTTAACTATTAAGGAAATCTAAGTAAAGGGTATGCGCAAACTCTAATATTATTATAACTACAAGTAAATATATAATAATCTCAAAATTAAACATTTCAAAGAAGACAAAAACCAAAAAAAGGCCTGAAATCACTATGTCCTGTTAAAGTTAAATGACAGAAAGTACCAAAAGGCACTGCACAAACTATGTCTCCATCAATTAAGTCATAACTATCAGTCTTCCCTATCAACTGGCCTCAGCAACAAGACTCATCCACAGACTATCACCTTGTCCACAGGGCCACCTACTGTATTCCTATCAATGCGCCTGTATAATTTGTCCATCCCTTTAATAGGCTGAAATTCTTTAAAGACAGAAACTTTTTTATTTCTCTCTTTCTGCCTACAATCTAACAGTACCAAGCACACTGTAGATGCTGCATAAATGGGTGTTGGGTTACAGTTAGTTCATATTCTTCCTGTTCAATACAGTGTGTAGGAGGGAACCGGGAAGAATAACACCCCAGTAGCCAAGAGTCAACACCCTGCAAGTTTCATCAATAACCTCCTCCTTTCCCAAGTTGCTGAAAATCTAAATGAAGCACAGGTCTGCACAGAAGGTACAGCAGCAGCAGTGAAAACATGAGTTCATTCATCAAGGCTCTTTTTTTCCTGTTCTCAGTTTGGGTAGCTAGAACAAGATGGAAAGGTGGGCTGTGCTTTACTCCTCTGACAAAGATTTTAAAGGTTAGCTAATAGCCTTTTCCAGAAATGATTAGACTGAAGAACTGCCCAGGGGCAGAAGCCTATACTAAATGATCTGTCAAGATCACTCAGAGACTCAAGATCACTCAGACACCCTGCACCAGGCAAACATATTTGGCTGGTGGGGTCAGGAGAGGTTCCCATGCCCTGAAAACAATGAGAACTCCTCACTCCTACTCCAAATAGTTTGAGCATAAAAAGGCTCAAGCAGTGGCTTTGCTGTTCCTAATGTTATCGGATAATTTTTCAAATTCTTATTCAATTACATATCACTCTTATCTGCAATCTTCACAGGCCAAATAGCCCCACCTTCACATCATACCTAAGCCCACAGGACACAAGTATCCCTCCCAAGTAATTCCTGCTCTCATAAACATGAGATCATTTTACATTAAGTCTTGTGAGAGAGAAAGGGAGAGAGAGAGTGGAGGGGGGTGTATGCGTGTGTGTTCACATGTGCTTTTTCTCCTAAGACTAAAGAAGAGAGATGTGAGGCAAGAAAAGATAGAAAACCTGAGAGGTTTCTGTTTCTGCCAAGACAATGATTAACTCTTTTGCTGCTAAATCCAGAAAAGCTAGCATTTCTGGACTGGCAAACTCCCCAGACAAAATAATAAGAAATCTCTCTCTCTCTCTCTCTCTCTCTCTCTCTCTCTCTCTCTCT
>NW_008359589.1:991153-1023007 GCF_000622305.1 Nannospalax galili
TGTTAATAGACACAAATCAGTAACCAGATTCAACCTTTGGTGGTTGAGTACTACTGTAGTTTAAAGAAGTAGGCATTTCAAAACTGTGCCATTACTGACCTTACCACACCCAGATCAAAAATTTCTCTAATACAAGTAACAGATGCCATCTACCCAAAATGTTACAAAGTTTGGTTTAAAATTGCTGACAGCAAAGAGCCAAGATAACTTACATCACCACAAATCACTGAATAAATAGAGATGAAGAGATATCGCACAATTGTCTCTAAGGATGCCTAAAACACACAGCCTAGTATTGTCACTTAAAGTTGAAACCTCAAACCTGGAAAAGGAGCTGGATATCACTATTCTGTTATTTATCCTTCTCCCAAGACAATACTCGGTATTGGGACTCTGTGGCAACTCACTTAATGCTAACCATATTTTTATTATATGTCCTAAAAATGATGAAACAAAGAACTGGTAATGCATCTTTCCACTTTCTAGTTAAGAACTGAAAATCCCAGGGGTGAAATGCTTGTTCAGGATTAGGTACTTTGTCCTCCATTACCCTACACCTCCCTCTTCCTGAATATATTTCTCAAACATTACAAGGTTGAAAATATGACCTGTCATTATTATTAATAGTACTCAATTTTAAAACAACAGGTGGTTACTTAGCCTATTCGTTAGGTGAAAAGAAAACAAATGTGAAAACATTTCAACTCTGTATCACAGCACATTTATCACAATCATCAGAGAAATCCCTCAGTTGACAAAGATCTAGCAATTTAAAGGAATATAAAGAAGCAAGAGGCCATCCTGCATATTGGAGGGCCTTAAGTCACTTCCCCTGCTGCCCAGATGTCTAAATCACCCCTACATAAGCTCTAGGCTATGTCATCTCCTGCCTGTTTATCCCAGTCCAGATTTCAGTGATTAAATGCTTCCCACTTCCTTATTTTTCATAAAAGCAGTCATTCAGCTCTTTTTTTCCTTTCATTTAAATTCAAACACTGCACATAGCAACATAAATATCAGTAATACCAAGAATTACACAAATTCAGCTTCTGGCCTACCAGCATGAGTAAGAAAACTATGCAAATTAGTAACACAGGGAAATTTCTCATTCAGTCTCTGAGGAAATCCAAACTTTATTTATCCTGATTAAAGTATTCATTTTCCTTAGTGACCTAGTCACAAGCCACCCCTAGGTAGTATTACCACTGCCTCGATTTGTCCACCTCTGAGGAACATCATCCTATCAGACTGTGACACCTAACCAAACATCATGTCAAGTGCTCTCCAAGTCAGTACTACTCTGCCATTAGCTGGGTCCGCCCTCCACATGTGTGCAGGGGTCATCCAGGTTCAAGCTCCAGAGCTAGGGAGAATGTTATTCTGAGAATACAATAGTTTTTGTACCTGTAAGTACAAATGTACCCTACAAGGAATATCATCATCTTCAATGTTTTAAGTAAACAAGAATCACAAGCTGTGAAAGCTAGGGAAAAAATTTAAAAGTTCCAATTTAACTCCTAATTTCACAGATGAGAAATCCAAGGCATACTCAGGACAAGTTAAATATGCATGAGGAGGGCATTTAAAATATTGTTTAATCTCTTTCTTTTATACTAAGACACAAGAAATAAGAAAAGTCAACTAACCAGGCACAGTGGTGCATACCTTTAATCTCAGCACTTGGGAGGCAGAGGCAGGTGAATCTCTGTGAGATAGAGGCCAGCCTGTTGTACATAGTGAGTTCCACACCAGCTGTGGCTACAGAGAGATCATACCTCAAAAAGACAGAAGGAGGAGGAGGAAGCAGAGGAAGAGGAGGAGGAGGAGGAGGAGGAGGAGGAGGGGGAGGGGGAGGGGGAGGGGAGGAGGCTGGTTATGTAGTTCTGTTGTAGAGTATCTGTCTAGTATGCCTGAGGCCCTGGGTTTGATCCTCGAAATTGCTTAAACCCAGCATGATGGCCCACGCCTACAACCCCAGCACAGGCAAAGGAGGAGGAGGAGGAGGAGGAAAGTAAACTAAACATATAGAACATTTCATAATTTCAAAGAGGTTCCAAATGAACTATTTTGGTGGTTGTAGTATTTTGAGACAGGGTCTCATGTAGCCCAGGCTGGCCTTGAACTCACTATGTAGCCAACGCTAACTCCTGATTTTCCTGCCTCTACCTCCCAAGTGCTCAGATTACAGGCATGTGAACCACGTCCAGTATCTAACAATTCTTTCATTTGAGCCTCATGAAAGTATTAAGTCAGGCTGGGTTCATGCTCTGTTCTCATCACTTACTAGCTGTGTGCAAGCCATTTAACCTCATTTTACTTCATCTGTAAAAGTGGGATAATAATAATAGTTACCTCACAGGGCTGTTGGGAAATTCTTGGATTAATATATGTAAAGCATTTAAAATACAGCTTAGTCTTATGAAGCCTTTAATAAATGCTAGGTATCATCATCATTAGCAAAGCCAGGAACTGTTGTCCCCATTCTGCAGATAAGAAACACTGCTCCAAAATAAGTACTCAAGTCAAAATGCCTCCCAAGAGCAGCTTACTCATCCAACAAAATCTGGTACCAGCATGCCCCACCCACCTGCCAGTAAACACATAGGAGGTGGTCAATGTTTGGAGAAATTGTTGCCATCTTCTTAGAAACAGGATATATTTTTTAAAGTTCCTAGTAGAACATGTCTTAGCCAATTTATAAAGTTTCTTGGGTCCCTTTGTGTTCTGTGCTTTGTCATCCTGTAGAGTCCTGGTCATCCAGCCACCCATAGCCAATGAGCTCCTCAGAGAGACCCTGCCTTCCATGCTGGGATTCTAACTACAGAATCTTGGCTCAGATAGCACAGATAAATGTCAACTTTCACAACGTTCTGAGTTACTTGTCCACTGATTAAAGCATTTGTAGCAAAAAAAGATTGGGGGAAGGGGAAATTCTGCCTTCTCTGTAACACATGGTATCCTAAAATACCCACAAGAATGGAAGAAGCACACACCCTCACTGTTTTTCCTTCCTCAGGAATATATATTTCAATTTGAAGACCATCCATGCACAATGCACAAATGAAGTCAAGGCTACTTAACATCAAATGACTTGAAAAACCAGGGGAGAGAGCTTTCCTGTTTGTCCCCTTGGGCTTTTCCTCACCAATCACTGCAGACCATGCAGCTGTTTCTAAACAGGTAACAGTTCTTGCAAAATGCAAAAGTATCATAATAGTTCCTTGTACAAGTTAACTCTCTTTTAACTCCTGGTCAAGACAGAACTGAATTTTTTTCAAGTCGAGGTTTTTTTTAGTATTTGTTAAAAATGGTAACATAAGCACAGATTGTTGTTTGCTTCAACAAAAGGCTTCACTTTGGTTTTAAACTTTTGGCAAGTTCTGAGTTAATGTTCTTCTTGCATGGTGGCCTGTAATCCTAGCACTCAGGGGGTTAAAGGAGGGTTGCTGCAAGTTTCAGGCCAGCCTGAGCTACACAATAAATGAATGCAAAATGAGACCCTGTTCAAAAATTTTTTTAAATTTTTGTTGTTGTTTCCAAGGTATATGTGATTAAAGAAATCAGATTAGCTGAAGTATAGCTCTAGGACATTCTATTTGAAAGATCGGGATACGGTGCAACAAGTTAAGAATCATGTCCCACTTGTGGGGAAGAGCCACAGTGCTAGATAGCCTTTATATAATAGTAATATTCACAACATCTAATCTATTTTGAATTTCAGGTAACATTAAGAAAGGGAGCAGGCTTTTCCTGGAATAGAAGGGGGCAATTGCAGAAGTGTGGTAGAATAGCACTGGCAGGTCCAACCTCAACTCATAAAACAGCTTAATTCAATTTACAAACATTTTTAAAGTGCTTACTATGTGCCAGAAGCCAGACAAATGCAAATGAATAAAACAGGCAGAGACATGTAGAGAAGCAGGGACGGCTTCTTGGAGGTGGTAGCATCTAAACTGAGCTTTAAAGGATGACTAACCTTCCAGGGCCAAGGAAGAGGACCTATTCCAAAGAGAATACATAACATGGACAAAACAAAAAGCCTGGCATAGGATGGCATAGGATGGCATAGCATGGAAACTAGAGATGGCTCTACAATGGTATAAAATGTGAGCAGAGTAAATGATGGGCATAAGCAATCTTTTATGCCATGACCTGAGCAGAATAATGAATATTTGTTTTGATTTGTCAAAAATAAAACTTAAAACCTATTTGTAAAAGGAAGCATATTTCTAGGTCATCCATTTATTCATTCAATATTACAGTTAATAAATATTTACTAAGAGCTACCATTTAAGCTATAATAGTAACCCAGACGGCCTTACTATGTAAAGGGACCTCATAAGAGCTATTTATTTAGCATTTAATAGTTGTCATATACTGAGTTATTACTTTACACACATTTGCAATAAACAAGAAGGTAGGTCTTTTTATCTACGATTCATAGAAGATGTTTGGAAGAGAATTTAATTGGCAATTAACTCGAGTATTCTAGTTTGCTTTCTGTTGTTGTGATAAACATCATGACCAAGTGACTTAGGGAGAAAAGGGTTTATTTGAGCTAACACTTTACAATTCATTATCTAAGGAAGCCAAGGCAGGAACCTGGAGACAGGAACTGAATGAGGCAGAGACCATGGAGGAATGCTGATTACTGACTTGCTTCCCCTGACTTGCTTAGTTACCTTATAAGCCCAGAACCATGGGCCAGGGATGGCACCACCCACGTAAGCTGGGCTGCCCTATATCAGTTAGTCCCACAGGCCAGTCTAATAGAGTAAATTCCTCAATTGAAAACCTCTTTTCCCAGATATATCTAGGTTTGTGTCAGGTTGACAAAAACTAACCATCCCAGTGAGCAAAAAGGTGACACAAGACAACTCAAGGTTAGTTTCAAGGCTTGCATTCCTTGCATTACACAACACAACCTCAAGACATTCCTACAAGCAGGTTAGGGCGGTTCCATACCTATAAACCCCATGCTAAGGATGCTAAAGCAAGAGAATCATAAGTTCAAGGACAACCTGAAGACTGTATTTCAAAATGTAAGGAGAGGGCTGGAAAGATGGCTCAGTAGTTAAAACTTGCCTTGAAAGCAAAAGAACTGGAGTGCAGATTCCCACAACCCAGAGGCAGTGATACGAGTTCCCAGGAGTAAAGTGGCTAGCAGGAATAGCCAACGGCTCTAGGTTAGATTAAGAGACCCTGGCTCAAAAGAATAAGGTAGAAGAGCAATCAAGTAGATTCTTGACTTTGGGGCTGGAAAGATGACTCAGCGGTTAAGAGCACTGGCTGCTCTTTCAGAGGACCGAGATTTGTTCCCAGTACCCACATTGCAGCTAATAACCATCTCCAGTTCCATCCCATTATCTTCAACTTAATCTGCTTTCTATACATGGTCATTATAGTTATTTTTTAACACTATATTAAAATGAAAAAACGTTTGGGGGTGTCATATTCACTAACATTTGGTTATGTTGACTCTCTTGGCAGTAATGGTTTGATAGATGAATTGTACTTTTTTTTTTTTTGGTCTTTTTGAAACAAGACCTGCAGCTCCAGCTGCCTGGAACTCACTATGTAGGTTGGCCTCAATCTCACAGAGATACACCTGCCTCTGCCTGGGACTAAAGGCATGCACAACCACAAGAGGTAAAGATCAAACCCACAGTTTTGTGGCATGCTAGGCAAGCATTCTGCCAACTAAGCTACATCCCCCAGTCTTAAATTTAATATTTTAAATATGTACAGCTTATTAAATTCCTTTAAAATTCAAAAAAGGCCGGGCATGGTAACATAAGTGTATAATCCCAGCACTCAGGAGGCACAGGCAGGAAGAAAGATCACTGCAAGTTTGAGGCCAGCCTAGTCTATCTACACTGTGAGTTCCAGGCCAAACAAGGTTATACAGAAACTCAGTGTCAAAAAAAACCATAAAACAAGATGACTCAGTAAAATGTTTAAAACAAAGAAAAAGTTTATTAAGTCTTGCAATTATTAAAAGGTTTAACTTATTGTTAATAACATACAATGTTCACATTATGACCCTAGATATATATTCATAATATGAATATATGAATGTATATATTAAAACATTAAAAAATTTATTAGGACAAGTGATTATATAGAAATGAATATGCAGGTCTGTAAAATGTTGGTATGGAGGACATGTCTTAAGAATAAGAATATACTTATGTTCATAGTAGCATTATTCCAATAGGTAAAATGTGGAAGCAACCCAAGTGTCCATCCACACATGGCTGGTAAAACGAAACGTGACAGATACAGCCACACCATGGAACATTATTCCATCTTTAAAGGCATAACAACATGGATTCTGAACCTTGACATTATGCTAAGCAACATAAGCTAGACACAAAAGTGTAAACACTGCATAATTCCACTTACATGAGGCACTTCGAGTTGTTGGAGACAGAAAGTATAGAGGTGGCTGCCAGAGTGGGAGAAGGGAAACGAGGGATTACTGTTTAGTGAGTAAAGAGCTCCCATTCTGCAAGATGAAGAGTTCTTTGGACAGATAGTGATTGATAATGGTTGTAAAGCATTGATATAGTTAATGACACTGAACTGTACATTTAAGAATGGTTAGGATAACAAATCTTATGTGCATTTAACCACAATTTTAAAAAGAAATGAAGGGCTGGAGAGATGGCTCAGCAGTTAAGAGCACTAGCTGCTCTTGCAGAGGACTGGAGTTCAGTTCCCAGCATTCACATAGCAGCTAACAACCATCTGTAACTCCAGTTCCAGGAGATCTGACATCCTCTTCTGACCTCCGTGGGCATTACACAACACACATGCACTTACTTACATGCAGGAAATACACTCATGAACATAAAATAATAAAATAAAAAATTTTTAAAAAGACATGAGAGTTCCTACATACTGTCATCAGAAGTGTTTTAATTTAAAAAAAAAAATTTAAGAGCTCTCATTAGTTACTTTCAAATTAAGTTTTTTCTGAGGTAACTTTCTGAGATTCCCCATGGGAGCTAACACTGATTAAAACTGTTAACTTGAATTTTATTACTAGAAATTTAACATCGAATGTTTTTTCCTTTCAAAGTGACACAGTTTTCCTAATGGAGCATAAGAAGTCTAAGATGAGAGATAGACATGATTCCCTTTCTTACAGAAGTGGGGCGCTACAGGGGTCACACTGAATAGTTCAGTTTTCTGGAATGGACAGTGGGATTTAAAAATCAGCATCCAGGAGCTAGCTAATTTTGAAAATCTAACACAATATGGGCATACTCTATAAACTTCACAAGGGCTTATCTATGGCTTTCAGCCTGAGTGATACAAGATCAATGAGACTCCAAAGAGCTTTTCCCAAGGAAATTTCTGTCCCCATTTCTTCAAAAGGATGCCTGACATTGGCAAAGGTAAGGAGTGCTCATGAACAGTTTCCAACCACTGCTGCTTTGACCAGCCAAACAGCATGGCGGGGCTCCTAGCATACCACCTTTCTCCAGGATCTTGCAATTCTGAAATTAGAGTACTTGAATTTTTCCAAGAGTTTCATTTTCTTCTAGGAGTCCACCTTATTGTGGAATCTCTCTGTTCTCTCTAAATGAGGAAAGAGGAGCACTCAGTCATCTCCCAGGAAAATGACAGCATCTGCTCCAGGATTCCAAAGAGATATTTCACCACAGCTTTTCACAAACTGATTACATTTAAAGCTCCTTGGGGAGTAAGAGGGTAGAGACCAGGAAGAAAGCCACTTCAGGGAAAAGACTCCTATTGGCATAGGAACTCTCAGCCCTCCCTGAGGAACAAACTTGTTTAAATACCACTAATCAGCATTCCCAAGCACAAGTGCACACACAATATGACTAGAGTTGCAATTTCATCTACAGCTCCCAAAGGGTACTAAAAGGGTTAAACTGTTCCAGGAAAATGCTTGTGCTTTGCCTATCAAAATGCTCCAGGTGCAAATTACAAAAATTTTCACTTCTCTCTGACCATAGCAGTGCACTCTCGTTATCCATCCTCAGCATTTGGGTGGCTGAGGCAAGAAGATCACAGTGAGTTCAAGGCCAGTGAGGGTTATATAGTAAGACCCTGTCTCAAAATACAAAAATAAACACGTAAAAAAATAATTTCTTTCTCAGCACTGTGATACACATATTTCACATAAGAGAGGAGAAAGAAAGACCTTGAATGCCCAGTGTAAGGAAGGGTATAGTGACACTGTGGACAGTGATGTGAATTCACCCAGACTATCATGTCTATCCCTTGTCCCACTCTTCATCACCTTTCAGTACTCAAGTACCAGCAAAGACACTAGCAGGCTAGAGGCCAAATGTGCCAATTTCTAACCATGATTCTGATCAAGGCTGCCAAGAATTTCCAGAAATTCATGTATATGAAAGCACTTTGTAGATAGGAAAAAGAATACTGTTTCTGAGTTGGACATTGAAAGGCATGAACTTTTCCAAGGAATCTAAACACCCACAAACCAAGAACAATGACGGTTTTTAAGAAGGCAGCCAACGCAGCAGACTGACTAAGGGGGCTTTCTTCCTACCCCATAAAACCACACTGGAGTAGGGTTTGTACTGCAGCCTCAGAAATTCTTCACAGCACATGCAAGCAGGTGGTTTAAAGTGTACACAAAATAACAGGAGAGAATCCCATAAAGTCCACTTAGAATCTATTTGCTCCAAACCATTCTAAATAAAAAGCAGAAACGCATAGAACAGTTTATCTGTTCCATACAAAATAGGAAATTAATGTCCAAAGAGTCTTGGAGTTATTTTGGTCTGTTTTGGTTTAGTTTGGTTTTCGTTTTTTTTGGTTTTTGTTGTTGTTGTTGTTGTTGTTTTTGTAACAGGGTCTCACGCTAGCCTAGCCTGGCCTGGAATTCACTATGCAGCCCAGGCTGGCCTTGAACTCTTGGCAATCCTACTGCATCAGTTTCCCAAGTGCTGGAATTACAAGCATGAGCGACCATGCCTGGCAAGGGAGTTTAAATGACAAGCACAATATACCTTTTGTTACTTACTCCTGAATGAAAATCTAGAACTTGTTTCATTCCTACTCTGGTTTCCTATCATTTAACAGCTGCTGCTTTGAGAGTGAACACAAAATGCAGCCTTACTAGTGAGGCTGCAACTGTCAGGATGGAAGGGTCCCTGACAGGCAGACTGTATGGTCACTGAGCATGCTCAGGTGCCAGACACTGGGCAACATGACTCCTATGGACTAGCTCCTGGGTACAGGAATGAGAAACACATACTATTTTTCTGATTTTACGAAGTTAAGAGACTCAACAAATGAGACTCAAAGATTTAAACCTGTATCTTCTGACTCCAACACCTACATTTTAAACCACCATGCCAAGCTGCTATGTAGCAATTTTCCTTTTTATCTTTGCATCTGTAAGAGAAGTAAATCTGGCAGCACCACAAGTTCCACAGAATATGTAAAAAGCTGAAACTCTTGTAGAGTGTGGGAGCTCACACCTATAAGCCAGACTCAGGAGGCTGACTCAGTAAGATAGATCGTCCTGAATTTAAGGCAAACCTGGGTTAGACTGAGTTCCAGGCCAGTCTGGCCTACAGACTGAGATCATGTTTCTAAAAAGCAAAACAGAACAAACAAAATACAAAATTTTTTAAATTCTTAATTCTAATAGAAAATCGGGTAGCAGGCACTGAGGCAAGCCCCCAACCCCAGGCCCTCTGTCCAGGGCCAACCCCAACCCCAAATCCTATAGTCTTCTACGGGGAATGCAGGTTCTAGAATATAAACTCCATTCTGGAGTTCTGTCTTCTTCACTGATGTATTGCCAGGGCCTATAAAAGACATACTAGGCAATCAAATTACAGTTAATGAATAAAACAAGTTAAACTGTCACCTTGGTATTGTGACCTTGAAAGGACTTCTAATCCTAAGCCTCAGTTTCTTCATGTAGTAAACACAAGGGATGATACTTCCTGAAGTGATGTGACAGGATGGAACATAAAGAGCACCCAAAATATAAACTATCTCTTATTACTACTATTACACACTGACAGATTTTGGCCTTAAGAATTTTTTTCACCCACACTGGTCAGATAATATTTCATTGTAAAGATACAGAATAGGAAAACAAAGTCCATAAAACTACTTCTACCTTCAGATCTGCTACCACCTAGCTGTGTGACCTTGAACAAACCTCTTCAGTTCTCTGTACTCTCCTCAGCTGTAAAATGAGAGACTAAACCAAATCAGTTCCATAAGAATTCATATGGGGCACCTTCTCTGAGGCAGACATCATGATCTACACCTATAAAATTCTACGATCCTGAATAGTGTCAATGGAAAAATATCAAAGCACAGCAAAACAGTCTCCAGCTTGCAGCATGGTTGAAGAGAAACTCCAAATAGCTAACTGCATTACATCATCTCAATGAGCAATATTTGTAAATATACAAAGTGTTTAATTTTGAGACACTCATCCTTTACCAATAAAAGAAATTGGCAGATTCTAATACCTATCAGCCTTGAACCTTCAAAAAAAATCCAATATGTAAAAATCATTTTGCACCTTAGTCAAACTGTGCTTCTGGAAAGCAATCTGGAAAGTCAAAGTTATTAATACTCTCTATGGCAACAGTTAAGAATAAGACGTATTTCTTAAATGACAATATCTGGCCAAAACTGCAGGGGGGATTCCAAAAACAAAATGCAGTGCATCTGAACAGAGGCCAGTGGCCATTGTTTACAAAAACAGGCTGGGATTATGACATGAGGCCAAGACCTCATTTATAACTCACAACCACACCTCTCTCAATCCCAGTCCAACTGAAACTATCAGTCAACTCTAGCATCTCTGTAATAAACCTACCAATATTTGCAGCCAAGTGGATAGAAGGTCCCTTAAGGCACCTCCAGCACTGACCAAACTGATAACATAAAAAAGATCCAGCAGACACAATGGGCACTTCAAACTGCCTTTCAACCTTCCAAGAGATAAGGTAACTGCCCATTTCACACTCCACCCCTAGCCCACACCCAAGGAAATCATTAGAGGGAAGACACAGCATTTCCCAAATCCTCTATGGTGGGAAAAGGTCTCCTTGCTTTGGTGCGGGGAAAGAAGGAGGGGCCCTTGCCTCTGTACTCTGAAACAAAGGAAAACCCAGAGCTCCAACCATGTGGTGTAACACTCAAGGCCACCCACCTCTCCCAGCTAAGGTCTCAATGGGCTGGAGCCACAAGGCTCTTCCCAGTGACTGGTCAGGAAGGGGCAGTGCCTTGCACACACACACACATGGTAGAGCTCTTTCGCAGGCACGAACATCTCCTGAAGGAAACGCTGGGTAAGGAAAAGCTACTTGGTTATGGGCGTGGATTTGGCCAGCCAAATTAGACAGTGGACTAGATGAGACAGGACACTTGGTTTCTCCAGGTCTATATTTTTGCTTTACCCTTCACATTTCTGCAGAAGGAAATGGGCCTTTAAAAACATGTATTCTGGAGCTGAGGGTGACAGACACAATTATGTCTTCCTATTTTCCAGTTTCAGCACCACCCTGAAACCTTAACAGCCCAACTCCATTCAGGTTTAGGTGAGGGTAGAAGCTGGTGAGGATGGTCATGTTCTTCCTGTCTGGTGATCTTTGATTACATGCAGGCAACCCAGCATGGCTAGGGACTTCCTGTATCCAAAGCCACAGCAAACCTGATGTATGAATACAGTACACCAGAAAAGCCCCACCTCTCCCAGGACTCTCCAAATGATACCCCTCTCAAGGTTGCCTTTCTGTGTGGACTTCTCTTCAGCCTTTCAAATAAATGTCCAAACACCTGTCAGATTTCAGCTGTCCTTCAAGGAAGCATGACCCACACACCTGAAGGCAAACTGCAGCCTTTCTCCTAGACACTGGCCCCTCCCCCACCCTGTCCAGTCTGGGAGGAAAGAGCTGCCAAAATAATGCTCCCCCTCCCCATACTCCTAAAGACCATTTCCAGTGCTTGGGCCCCTGACACAGTTCATCATCCCAAGGTTCAGGTCCACCTATGAAACCACCTCTGGGGTCAACCTGCCACCTGCTCCACCCAAGAAAAGAATGCCCTACAAATTAGGGTGGAAATGCACACCTCATCAGTCCGCACAGCAAATACATTACGCTAATTTTCAAAATCCTTACCTTTAACCTGAGTATCGTACTCTGCTATGATTTCCTTATCCTTCTTGAATTTGGCTGGAGACGTCATGTTTTCCTTTCTTCCAAATTCGAATTGCGCGAACTGACAGATCCACGAAAAAAATCCAACCACCGAAATCAATTCCTCTTCTCCCAAGGGCAGAGAGGGCCCCCGCGGTGGTCTCCAGAGCCCTGGGCGAGCACGAGTGGCGGGATGGACAGGCAGCTATGGCACACACATGCAGGCGGTGGGTACTGAGGCTGGGGGGCGGTGGCGGCCGGCTCCGTGCTAAAGCCCTAGCCGCAGCCGCAGCCTTAGCCGGGAGAACTGCTGCGCCCGGAGGCTGGCCTGGGGTCTGACATCAACGACACAGGCGGGGAGTGGAAGTCCTTCCGCACAACATGGTGTAGGGGTGCGGGGGTGTGGACGCGCCCAGCTGTGTCCCCGGGAGGGAGTGGGTTCGAAACGAAGAGCCAGGGGAGGGCTAGGGGTGCTTCCCGGGTTTTTTGTCGGACAAGCTCAAAGATGCTGCAAATCAAATCCCAAAAGGGAGCCACAGCAGCGCGGACTGGATCGGAAGTCGTTTGCTCCGGATCACTAGCCTGTAAATGCAAGAATAGGGGGAAGGGGAGATCAGTCGGAGAGCAGATCCTGATCTCAACAGGGGTGGGGTCGGGGACAACACTCGGAGCCCAACAGCCACCCATTCATCTCTGCCAAACGCCGCCCGCTCCGCCCGAAGACTCAGCACGATGAGGTGAGGCGAAGAAAGCTCCCCCGGAATTTTGTTTTAAGGCGGAAAGAAAATACTTTGGAGCAGCCGCCGGCGCGGGCACTGGGGCGGGGACTGCAGCGGGAAAGCGGCGCAGCGGGTGGGGACTGCGGCACTCCAGGCTTCCCCGGCCCGCCAGCCCGAAGGGGACCCCTTCCACCCTGCCCGGACGCGGCCCCTGACCCACGCTGGGACACCCCCCGACATCACGGCTATCCAAACCAGAGGGACCAGCCACGGGGCACAACTTTTCTTCCCCTCCCGCCCCTCCTCCCAGTTGTTTTGTTTTGGGTTACGAGCTTCTCCTGGCAGCAAAAATGGGAGGTGGGGAGGGCGCAGCAGGAAGGGCCCGCTCCGCACGGGACATCCAGGAAAACAATGTGGTCGGCAGAAGCAGGAAACTAGTTAGAGGCGAGGGTCTAAAACGGGAAACCCGGGGATGGGAGGCGGAAGGCGGCGGCCGCCTCCCCCAAGCCGGAGACCAGAGTTTTTCTAATTGGCATCCCTACCATCTTTATCCCCCAAGCCTAGGGACCCCAGATGCTGCACCCAGTCCCAGTCAAGTGGGGATGTGAGGGTCGCACCGGGTGGCGGGAGGAGGCGGCAGGGAAACAGCCGGAAGGGGTACGCCGCAGCGGGCCCTGCCTCCTAGGCCGCCCAGTCCCGGCCGGCCCAGGAGGCGGCTCCAGCCAGTGTCGCCCACTCCAGGGGCTGGAGGAAGGGGGAGCAGAGGCGGCGCGGTGCCGGGGAAGGAAGACCTCGGGAGGCAGGCGTGAGGTGGGGTCCAGAGGACAAGACCCCACCAGCCAGGACCGCCCCAGCCAGGAGGCGAGGCCCGAGAGGGCACGGAGAAGGCTGCTCTGGGGCGAGGCAGTGGGGGGACTGCGGTGGGCTACGGCGTTAAGTGTAAGGGTGTCGACAACTTTGGGCACAGGGAAGAGGATATGGAAAGGCGCGCGGGTGGAGAGCCTGGGAGGCAGACGGACGCTGAACCGGGAAGTGCCCCCAACCCGTGCGAACACCCCATCTTTCAGGGTCCTGGGCTGCCGGCCAATGCTGGGACACGGGAAGAGGCCAGCGGACCGTTAACGCGAGGCCCGGGGTCGATAGGGCTGGCCGTGTGCGGGGGCGGGGGGGGGCTGGAGCAGGCGGCGGCGCCGCGCGTGGGGACAGTCCCCGGCTGTGCGGGTGGGGCGGAGACACGCAGTCCTGAGAAGTATTATGGGCTGCACCGGGCGATGGGGAAGAGAGTCGGGGGGCGACGCGGGCGGAGTGGGCTCGGCTTGCGGCGCTGCCGCGTCCACCAGTCTAGCCGGGGTTAGTTCAGTCAGGGCAGCAGCCAGGCGGACGGGAAGGGAAGAGGGAAGGAGCCTTTACCTGGCTGCGGCGACGGGTCCCAGGCCCCGGGATCCGCTTCCCACTTAGCGCTCTCCGCCCCGCCACCCTCTTCTACGCAGTTCGGCCCCCCAGTTCCCAGAGGAGCCTCTGCCAACTCCACAAGACCCCGCCGGGAAGCAGAGCCCACCCCCGCGCCAATCACAGCTTGCTTCCTATCGACCGATGGGGCCTCTAGCCAATAGGAATAGCCGATCCCGAGAAGCCAGATGGGGGGAGGGCCGACGAAACTTGGAGGTATGACCCGCGCTCGCGGTAGCAGCGCAGTCCCATAAGTGAGCTCCTCCCCCTCCGGCCGACCCCTAAAGTAGAACCAGTGGGCGGGACAAAATGGAATCAGCAGCCAAACACAAACTCTCAAGAGAAGACGCGACCAATTGGGCCGGGCAGGGAGGAAGGGCGTCGTGGGAATCTGAGCCAATAGCGAGTACAGACCGCGGGGACTGTAGTGAGCATCCTCCAATAAACAATGCGAAGGGTGTGTCTTCCCACTCGCACAGGGTGGGGAGGGGGGGGTCGCCCACACGGACGCTGGCCAATAGGCATGGAGACATCCCCAGGCTGGACCAACCAGGGAGCCCAGCTGTGCCCGCACCGTTACTGGGGCCGGCCCTGGAGCTCATGTCAGGGGAAGGCCCGGGCCTCCCAATGTGGGACGTGGACTAGCTCGCGTTCTCCCAATCGGTGCCCGGCGCTGCAATTCAAACTGACAGTGGGTTGGAAAGGCAGAGAAAGCGGAAGGAGCAAAGACTGCGTGTTCGGTGTCAGGCTCCTTCAGCGCGGCCTGACCCTAACTAGCGGACACTGTCCCATCCAGTCCCGGCCACTGCTCTCTGTGGAAGCGACCTCGGGGCGATAGGCTGCAAGTTCGAGAGCTGAGGACGTGAGCACGCGTGCGGCCAGCACGAGCTCGGCGAGAGCGGCGGTGCAAGGAAAGGGCCCACGGCGGAGCCGAGCGCGGAGGACTGGAGAGGCGGCGAGGAGCGGGAGGGAGGAATCAGAGCGCTCTGCGGGTGGAGCTTACGCAGGGAGTGGTCGGAGGCGAGGCTTTAAATAGCCTCTAGGGACTGGGAATCGCCGCAGAGGGCTGGGAGCTAAGTGCCTGGACCCTAGGAGGACCCTTTACTCTCCCCATCTCAAACTCCACTCCCTTTTGCTTGAGTTAGAAGGAAGTAAAATTTGCTCTTGCCACTCAACAAATGTTAATTTTACTTTTCCACTAGGAAATCAGAACTCTTCCCAGTTTTAGGGCTTAAAAACTCGTGGCCTCAAGACTTGTTTTTTAGCCTAGTGAAATCCAACTAAGAAGGCTATTGCTCGTTTCCCCATTAGAAATTCCCTACGTATCCTTTCTGGGACTGACGCTATGTCTACCAGCAATTGTAGTTTCAAGGACCGATGCGTGTCCATCCTGTGTTGCAAATTCTGTAAACAAGTGCTCAGTTCTAGGGGAATGAAGGCTGTTTTGCTGGCTGATACTGACATAGACCTTTTCTCTACAGACATCCCTCCTACCAAGTAAGTCAAGCGGGTAGTCCTTTAACTGGGCAATGGCTCTCTGGGAGTCAAGGTTGTTATTTGGTGTTCCAGCCACTCCCAACAGTCTGATGATCCCCTTGGAGTATATCTAAGTGGGCAAACTGTCTGGACAAAGTCTGTGGTTTAGCCAAAGTGGTCAGTGTTGATGTAATGCGTCTAGGCACTTACAGTCATGTGACCATGTGACCCTTAAGTTGGATTCCAGGCTCAGTGCCTTGCCCAAACACCCTTTCTCACTGAATCAAGTCGTTGGACACTCACTTGGAAGGAAGCAGACAATAATTCATTTAAATTGGAATTTATGATAAACAGTGATAATAATTTTGAATGTTTTAAAATATACTCTAGAAAGCAAAGATTCCCTTGGAATTTTTTGTGAATTGGCCTAATTTGCATTGGTAACTGGAAAAACCAGTCTCCTGTTTATTGCAAAGATAAATGGATTAATATTTTAAGTTTGTGTGTGTGTGCACTTGCGTGATATCAAAAAAGAAAAAAAAAAAACAGTAGATGATAAAGTCATAGGACCCACTGTTGTAAAGGTTCTATGATTAGATTGCTTTGTGATGTGCTCACATAAATTCATCCATTCAACTTTACAATAGCTGTGGTCATAAAAAAGTCTCGGGTGAATTGTTACAGATTACAGTCTAGAACAGAATCAGGTCTCTTTTATTGTTTATTCTTTATTGAAGTTATAGTAGTGATTGATTAATGGGCTAAGATGTGCATGATTCAGTGAACACATTAGATTTTTTTTAAAGAAGGAAATTTGCCAAATGTTTGTCCTAAACTCAAATATTACCCAACTCTTACAAAATGTATTATAGCTCTAGAGTCTTGTTCAGCTCTGAATTTACAAAATTTGTGCCAAATCACAAGTAAAAGTACCTTTGATGGACTATGGAGAAATTAGGACCTCTGCATAGTGTAAGAACATAAAATGGCCAAGATGCTATGAAAAACAATTTGATGGTTCTTTTAAAAATTAAACACAGAAGGGTCTGGAGTGATAGCTCAGTGCTTAAGAACACTGGCTGTTCTTGCAGAAGACCCAGGGTCAAATCCCAGCACTCACATGACGGCTAACAACTGTCCATAACTCCAGTTCCAGGGGTCTGACACCTCTTCTGTCCTCAGAGGGCATTGCACAACACTAGTGCACTTACATACATGCAGGCAATACACTCAAACACAAAATAAAAATAAATCAATAAAAAATTAAACATGGAAGCCAGGTACAGTGGTGCCCACCTTTAATTCCAGCACTTGGGAGGCAGGCAGAAGCAGGCTGATTTATCTCTGTGAGACTGAGACCAGCCTTGTCTATATATCAAGTTTCAGGCCAGCTGGGGCTACAGGGAGACCCTGTCTCGAAAAAAAAAAAAATTAAACACAGACTTACTGTATAATCTGGCAATCCCACTATTGCGTTTATAACCAAAAGAATTCAAAGGAGTGTCTTGAAAAGATATTTGTACACTTGTATACATAACAACAATATTATTCACAATAGCTAAGATGTAGAAACTATCTATAAATTTCCATTGACTGGACTAATAAGTGGATACTCCTTAAAAGAAAGAAATTCTGGGGCTGGAGAAATGGCTCAGCGGTTAAGAGCACTGACTGCTCTTGCAGAAGACCAGGGTTCGAGTCCCAGCACCCACATGGTGGCTATGAACCATCCTTAAATCCAGTTCCAGGGGAATCTGAAGCCCTCTTCTGACCTGCATTGCAGGACATGGGTGCACTCACATACATGTAGGCAATACACTTGTACACATAAATGACACGAATGCACTAACATACATGCAGTCAGTACACTTGTACACATAAAATAAAAATAATAAAATATTTAAAAAAGAAATCCTGTCACATGCTACAATGTGGATAAATCTTGAGAACATTATGCTAAGTAAAATAAACTAGTAACAAAAAGAAATCCTGCATGATTCTGCTTATATGAAGTATCTGAAATAGTCAATAGAACACAAAGGTGATAGCTAGGAGGTGATGAAAGGGAAAGCAGGACGTTGTTACATAATAAGTATAGAGCTTCTGTTTTAAGATACAAAAAAGGTCTGGAGATTCATCTCACAACAATGTGACCATATGTAACAGTTTTAAACTGTACATTTTAAAAAGTAAGATGGAATGCTGGGAATATAGCTCAAGGGTACAGTGCTTGCCTACCATTTGTAAAGCCGTGAATTAATTCCTAACACCACCAAAAATTTTTTTAGAAAGGAAGATGGCAAATTTTATCTTTTTTCAGAATTAAAATTTTTAGTGTATTTGATTATCTATAAACATTTTTATCCTCCAGTGCAGTGGACTTCATTGGAAGATGTTATTTCACTGGAATCTGCAAATGTAAACTGAAGGACATCGCATGTTTAAAATGGTAATTTGTGGCACTGTTGTAGATAGCCTAGGTTTGAAGATGGATATTGATACCAAAGCCCACAGAAAGGTCCACTGAACTACAAGGAACACTAATACAACCCAGACAGTGAGCCACTGAAATATTTGTTTAGAACTATTTATTCCTATTTTAAAATTATATTTTATTAATATATCTGTATATATGCATATTTATGTTTGTTTGTGCACATAGGGTATGTGTGTGCCATAGCACACATGTGAAAGTCAGAGGACAACTTGAGGTAGTCAGTTCTCTCCTACCATATGGAACCCAGGGATTGAACTCAGGTTGACAGGCTTGGAGGCAAGTGCTTTTATGCACTGAGTCATCTCACTGGTCCTGGACTATTTTTTAAGAGTCTTGTGACACTTTACATTGTATATGATTTTGTAATGTTTCAATGTGCATTCACAAGTATCTTCCCCCACCCCCAGTAAACCAGTGTAATCTGAAAGGTAACATTGCAATTTATACTCATAAAAATCGGGTTAGGGGAGATGGCTTAGTGAATAAAGTGCTTTCCATGAATGTGTGAGATCCTGAGTTCAATCCCTAGCACCCATGTAAAAAGCCAGATGTGGCAGCATACACTGTAATCCTAGCTCTGAGGATGTGAAGACAGGTAGATCCTTGGAAGTCCCTGGTCGGCCAGCCTAACCTAATTGATGAGCCCTAAATCCCACTGAGAGATCCTGTCTCAAAAAACAAGGTAATGGGCTCCTAAAGAACTAGACTTCAGATTGATTTCTAGCATGTGTATGTATACACATATATACTCCCTTTCTCTCCCTCACACAAATCAGATGTTAGCCCTGGTTCTACCCTTGCTTTCTCTATGATCTTGAGTAAACTCTTTAAATTTCTAAACCTTTAAAACTTGGTATCTGTATTTAATTTGTTTTGGCTTGAAACAAGATCTTATTCTAACTCTAGCCTTAAACTCATTATATAGCCCAGGATAGCCTAGATGTGTAGTAATCCTCTTGCCTCAGCCACCTGACTGACTAGAATTACAGAACTGAACCACCATGCCCAACTCCTTATTTAATTTCTATCCCCCCCCTTTCTTTCTTTCTTTCTCTTTATTTTTTTGAGACAGTGTCTCCCTATGTAGCTAAACCTGTTCTAGAATGTCCTGTGGAGTTGGAACTGGTCCAATCCATGATCCTCCTGTGTCAGTCTCCCAAATGCTAGAATTACAAGTGTATGCCACCATTCCAAGCTTTTTAATTTCTATCTTAATATTTCCATTTTATGAAGATAATTTTAAAATCATCTGTATTTAGCCTCTAAGGTTATGAAGAGGAAATGAATTGCTAATGTTAAAAGGCTACATAAATTATAAGTCAAACAGATGAGTGCTGTTATTATTACCTTTTGAAAGATAGATGGATTTGTGTTATTCTGTTACAGAGAGAAGTTGAGGGTTTTTTTTAATGGGATTTGGAATGCAAATCAGCAGACTGTTAATGCATTAGTGACTATTTGAATTTATTAACTTGAGCTATACTTATATTGAAAACCTACTATGAGCTAGTCACCGCTATAAGAACTGGAAACACAATAATACATGAGATAAAGTTACTGGCCTCTGGACATAATATTCTAGTGGGAACATGATCATTAAATATGATATTAAAATAAGTAGTATATTTACTATAGTGGGAAGTACTACAAAGAAAAATATTACAGGTGATAGAGAATAACAAATTGGGGGAGTGGGTGAGAGTTCTTTTGGACATCATGGTCATGGAAGCCATCTCGTAAAGATGTAAATGTTGGAGCTGACTCCTAGGTATGACAAGGATCCAGAAGTATGTTCCAAGCACAGGGACGTGCAAAGACCTCTGGCAGGAAGAAGTTTAATTTGTTCTTTGAATGTGTTAACCTTATTGACCAGTGGGAAGCCATTCAAGGGGTTTGGCAAAGAAGCAAAATAATCTGACATCCCCACTGGAGTGTTTGCTCCATGAAAAACAAGGACTTGGTTTTGTCCATGGGTGGAATCTTACTACCCGAACAGTGCCTGGCATATCATAGATGCTCAACAAATATCAGCTGAATGAATGAATAGATAAATGAATGAAAATAGGTGGTAATTGAAACTATATATTCTTGAAGTACAGCCTTACAAATAACTGTTAGTTCTGGTCTAAGAACAATTTTTGTTTTCACTTATTTGCCTGCTAAGTGGGTTGTAATTATATGTCATCTTTTAGGTATGTTTGTATTTTTTATAACCACAAAAGTGACCATATCTCACAGGGCACCAAGCTATAGTAAGAATTTTCACCATTCAAGGTATAAACAATTCATGATGCAATTTTTTTTAAGTGCATAGCCAGACATGGTATATGCCTTTAATACCAGCACTTGAGATTAAGGGCAGGTGGATATCTGTGAGAGTAAGGCCAACCTGGTCTACATAGTGAGTTCCAGGCCAGCTGGGACTACAGGGAGACCCTGTTTCAAAAAAAGTACAAACTAAAACTTCGCTCTCTTTAACTTGAGACTAGCTAGTGGAAAGAAAACATAAGAATGGTGAGGTCATCACCCAGAGACACGGAAAACCTTTTCCACTTTCTGTAGAAGCTGAGGGTTTGCTTTATTTCTGAATCCCTTCAAAAATCCGGAATCCAAAATTAGAGTAGCCATTTTGTGTTTAGTTTACAGGACCCATGCTGACTTCCTACCTCCTCCATTTGCAGAAGCAATTTGTAAGTGCTAGGATGGAATTGGAACATATGAAAACTCACCTTGTCATAGTCCTGGGACTAGCAAACTCCTTTACTCATAGATCTGGGTTTAATTAATATATTTTTCTGTGTAGCACATCAGTTTTGAGTGTTTTCCGAAACAAATCAGAGCCATAAGATCCCAAAGAGAGAATGCATAAAATAATATGAGCAAAGAAACTAGGAATGCATTGGTATTGTTTCCTTTACAGACTGGAAAACCACCTTATAGAACTGTGTCTACTGTCAGAGTAACACCCTTCTTGTAGCTAGCAGTGGGTTATTTGAAGAAAAAGGGTCAACTTACATGGTCTGTCTATATACATTAGCACCTGCAGATGCATCTATGGTCAGGGTGTTACATGGTCTCTATTAACAGCTGCTTTTCTTTTTAGTGGGAACATTGTAGGCTACCATGTGATTGTTCCCTGTAGTTCCTGCCTTCTTTCCTGCAACAATGGACACTTCTGGATATTTCACAGCCAGGCGGTTTATGGTATTAACAGACTAGACTCTACTGGTAAGAAACAATTGACATAAACATTCCCTTATAATATTTCTTTATCAGTACCTGAATAGAACCTCCCAATAGATCATTTCAGGGTTCCTCTGAGACTTTCACAGCTAGATTGGATGGGCAAAAGTCAAACATCCATCCCCTTTTCTCAGACATTTACTTATGAAAACTGTTAGCCAGAATTCATCACCATTTATCATTGAATTGAAGGGCATCATGCTTTTTTTTTTGTCTTTTTGAAGCAGGGTCTCCCTGTAGCCCCAGCTGTCCTGGAACTCACTATGTAGACCAGGCTGTCCTTGAATTCACAGAGATCCGCCTGTCTCTGCCTCCCGAGTGCTGGGACTACAGGTGTACGCCACCACACCCGGCTTTTTTTTTTTTAAATAAGGTCAAACTGAAATAGCCCAGATTGGCCTCAAACTACCAATCCTCCTACCTCCGCCTCCAAAGTGATTATAGGTATGTACCACTACACTTGGCTTCTTGCTGTTTTAAAATTAATACTTTTATTGTTGCAAGGTATTACCTTGATATGTATTCTGATTACAGAGAACATTTGAAGATTTTAAATGTGGTAGTCAAGGGTGTGTGTGTGTGTGTGTGTGTGTGTGTGTGTGTGTGTGTGTAGAGAAAGAAAAGGGGGCTGGAGAGATGGCTCAACAGTTAAGAGCACTGGCTGCTTTTACAGGGTACCGAGATTCAGTTCTGAGCGCCCACATGGTGACTAACAACCATAATTCCAGTTCCAAGGGATCCAACACCCTCTTCTGACCTCTGTGGGCATTGCATGACACTGATGCTCTTACATACATGCAGGCAGTACACTCATACATATTTTAAAATACACATTTTAGGGGCTTGAGAGATGGTTCAGTGATTAAGAGGGTTTGCTGACTCAGGTTCAGTTCCAGCACCCACATCAGGCAGCTCACAACCACCTGTAACTCCAATTCCATGGGATCTGATGCCTTCTAGCCTTCACAGGCACCTGCACATATATGGTACACATACAGATAAGCAGGCAAACATACACATACATAAAATAATAATAAATATTTGAATATCTATACATTTTAACATCTTTATTACAAGTTACAATAGAATTTTAATCAAAGGAAATACTTAACACTAATGTGTTATACTAATTATTTTAGTAAGAAAATATGCTAGGGGCTAGGGAGATGATTCAGTGAGTAAGAGAGCTTTCTGCACAAGGATGAAGACCTGAGTTTGAATCCCTAGCACCCATGTAAAAACCAGACATAACTTAGTATACCTGTAACTCCCTTCATAGGGGGCAGAAACAGGCAGATCCTAGGACCTCCCTGGCAGCCAGCGTACCAAAATGGCAAGCTTCAGATTCAGTGAGAGACCCTGTCTCAAGAGAATTTAAAGTTCCCCTTGAGTATAATACAGCGGAACACCCAGTGTCCTCTTCTGGCCTCTGCACACGTGCGTACACACACACACACACACACACACACACACACACACACACTGAAGATACACCCCACAGGGGTGGGGGAAGGGAGAAAGAAGAAGGAAGAGAAAAAAAGAATACTGATGACAAATTTAAAAACATTTTTATTTTGTGCATGTGTGAGTATGTGTGTGTATGTACACAATAGCATGTGTATGGAGGTCAGAGAACAACATGTGAGAGTCAGTTCTCTCTTTCTACCATGTGGGTCCTGGGGGTCAAACTCAGGTCATCAGACAAGTGCCTTTACTTGCTGGCCCTACCATCAAGTCTTAAGGGTATGTATCTCATTTTTTTTGTTTGTTTTGGTTTGGTTTTGAAGACAGTATCTTTCTGTAACCCCACCTGGCCTGGAATATCTTCTTTTTCTCCTCCTCTTTCTTTTTTTAAAATTTTTAATTAATTTTTATTTTAGGTGTATGAATGTTTTGCCTGCATCTATATAACTGCATTGCCTGCAGACACCGGAAGAGGGTGTCAAATCCCCTGGAACTGAAGTAACAGACACTTGTTAGCTGCCACATGGGTGCTGGGAATCCAACCTTCATCATTAAGAACAGCCAGTGTTGTTAACCACTGAGTTATTTCCAGTCTGCCCTCCACCCACCCTTTTTTTTTTTTTTTTTAATGGGCTTTTTGACACCGTTTCCCTGTAGCCCCAGCTGGCCTGGAACTTGATATGTAGACTAGACTGGCCTCGAACTCACAGTGATCTGCCTCCTCTGCCTCCTGAGTTCTTTGCCTCCTGAGTTCTCAGATTCTTCTTTTTCTTTTTCTTTCTTTTTTTTTGTCTTTTTGAGACAGTGTCTCCTTTTAGTCCCAACTGTCCTGGAACTTACTATGTAGACCAGGCTGGCCTCCAACTCACAAAGATCTGCCTGCTTCTGCCTCCCAAGTGCTGGGATTAAAGGCATGCACCACCACGCCCGGCCCTTGTTTTTCTTTTTTAAGGCAAGGTCTTATGTAGCCCAGGATGCCCTAAAACTCACTATGTAGCCAAGGATATAAACCTGACCCAAGCCTGGTTTTAAGAGATGCTGGGGGTTGATCCCAGGGTTTTGTGTATTCTAGGCAAGCACTCTACCAACTGAACTACATCTCTAACACAGTACACTCTTCTAAAAATTACACACACACACACACACACACACACACACACACATACACACATATATAATTTGCTTTAACAGATCAAGAGATCATGAATTGCAAGCTAGTTGTCAAAGTTTTTAGACCTGCCAATTATGCTTTTGTTTTTAAGATGACTTTTTTCTTTTAACTTCCTGAGATTCAACTATGGCTCTCAATCCATCACTTAGGCCTTTTAATTTGAAACTATATATGTTAAGATGGCCATTCTCTAGCAAGGACTTCTCTAACTTCCCTAAGTAAAATATGGACTCCTAATTTAGGCTTTTAATTTTATATTTGTGTTACTCATGGGACACATTAAAGAAAGTTTCTGCTTTGATACTGTTTTTCCTGCTTCACAGGATTCAAAACACAGGGTGGAGACTTTTCAGTTTTGATTTACTTTTGAATATTGGTCAGTTCTTCAAACACAAAAGACCAGCATTCTTCCATTTGCACTGAATATAATCCATGAGAAAACAGATGTACTGCAGGACTTCCTTCCTGCTTAGCAGGGAAAGGAAGGTAGTTCTTCTGTCAGATGCAATCTCCTCGTTTATTTTTTTGCCTTTGAACCAATTGTGCTAAGTTGTTTCATGGCTCTTGAGTACTGACTCCAAGAATATCAGACTTCTTCTTTGTAACGCTAATATTGTAATTTAAAGTAAGATTTTCTAGATGCTTGTTAAAAGATTTCTAATGGTTTTGAACTGTCCCTGAATCACCTTAATAAGTAACATCAAAGGAATGTATACAGTTTTATTAAATTCTAGACTGTTTAGACCAAAAAGGTCCCTAAGAGGTCTGTCTTAAGTCAGCTTTCACATATAAATCTAATTTCCCAGAACTTTCTCAAAGAGCCTTCAGAAATCTCAGCTCAAATTTCTTAGAATTAGGGCACCTATCCCCAAAGGCATATTAGTTCTCCATTTTCCTTTATGGATTCTAATTTTCACTTAGATCTTGGCCTAACAATTCCTTACAATCCTGTCAGCTCCTCAGTGCATGTTACCAGAAGCAGATCTTGGAGTGGGAGTTAGGAAGTGTTTTTTTATATTAAGCAATTCAGACACAAAACCGTTGCAGAAAATAATGTGGTAGGTATCTATATACTCTTCAAATAAAAGCTACCTTCTTGCCTAATTAGATTGCAATATCTCTCAAACAAGACAGACAGTTGATCATTCCCACTGATTCAACCATGTGTATGCCTCCTTGAGTGCCTAGGCAAGTTGAGCAGAGAGGGAGGGATGAATGACAGGCTGTATTTTCATGATATTTTAAAAGATTTGGGAGGCTGTAGAGATGACTCAGCAGTTAAGAAGATATTGCTCTTGCAGAGGACCCTAGTTCATTCCCCAGCATCCTTGTCAGGCAGCTCATAACTGCCTGTAACTCCATTTCCTTGGGAATTCATGAACACCATCTCTCCATACAGACACATACATACACCTAATTTACAAAAAGAAATCTTAAAAAGAAAAAAGATTTGGGCAGGCAAGATCGCTCAGTGGTTAAAAGTGCTTACTGCACAAGCCTGGTAACTTGAGTTTGATCCCTGGACCCATGGGAGGTGAAGACCAGAGAATACCCATAAGTTCACAAACCAGCAGGCCTGACATATGCAGTGCAGCAAAGCAGAAACAAGAAGAAAATCCTGCCTCAGTACGGTGGAAGAAGAGAATAGAAAATCCCCAAATTTATCCTTCCATAAGTTCCAGGGGATCTGATGCCCTCTTCTGACCTCCTCAGGCATTGCATGACACAGATGCACTTAGATTTCATACATATAAAAAAAAACAACAAAATATTTTTTAAAAATTAAAAAATTTAATGAACTAAATCACATATCAAATAGGCAAAAGTCAGAAGCATGATGAATGAGATAAATTAGTAAAATACATATGGCATAATACCATTTTTATAAGATTTATTTTTATTTTATGTGTATGAGTGTTTGCTTGCATGTATGTGCACTATGTCTGTGCCTAGTGTCTGTGGAGGCCAGAAGAGGGCATGGGTCTCCTGGAACTGGAGTCATAGACAGTTGTTAGTCACCATGCGGGTGATGGAAACTGAACTTGAGTCCTCTGCAAGGACAGTCAGTGCTCTTAACTGCTGAGCCAGCTCTCCAGCATCTGTAATGCAATTTTAAATTATTGTTTGTTATATTGACTGCTTCAACCTGGTTAAAGTTTAAAGTTCAAGGCTTTAACTCCAGTTCCAGGGGATCCAACACCTTCTTCTGGCCTCTGCAGACACTGTACAACATGAGTGCACTTCCATACATGCAAGCCAAACATAATACACAAAATAAAAATAAAAAAATACAGTTTTTAAGTTTAAAGTTCTACTTTGACAGCCTATAGCCTGAAGCCCATGTGCTTTAAGGAGTCATGCTATAACTGGCTGCTTTCCCCCCCCCCTCATACTGGGGATTGAACCTAGGGTCTCACACATCCTAGGCAAGGGCTCCACTACTTAGCTGTACCCCAATCTTTTTACTTTTTTGAGAGGGTGTCTCAGTAAATTGCTGAAACTGGCCTTGAACTCACTCTTACTGCCTCAATCTCCCCAGTGGCTGGGATTATAGATCTATATCTGCAGGCCCATCTTTATCTTTTCTTAATCAGAAAAATGATACTAATGACTGCTATGCATATTCTTCAAATGAGACTCATTTAGAAATTTCCCTTTCATCCTTCAAAAAGGCACTTAGTGGAAAAGAATCTTTGAAATCCCTATTCTTAAAAGTTATTAAAATCGATTTTTAAATTATCAATGGGCCAGACATAGAAACACACACCTTTAATCCCAGCACTCAGGGGCAGGCAGATCTCTGTGAGTTCCAGGCCAGCCTGGTCTATATAGCAAGTTCCAGGCCAGCCAGCACTACAGAATGAGACCCTATCTCAAAAAATAAATAAATAAAATAAAGTTTTTAAAAAGAAAAGAAAAAAAAGAAGAAAAAGAAAAAAAATCAATGTAAAGTGTTTATAACATCATGTACCTGGAGGTGAGTTTGAGCAGATGGACTCCAGAGATCCCTTTGAACTCTTAAGTTCCTAACATTCAAGCTCTTGCTTAAAAGGGTTTAAAGAATGTTTATGTCCTAGATGAATACTATTAGATAATTTAATTTATAATACAGCTCTCTGCAGCTGTTCTCTTCACTAGTGATACATTGGTTTATATAAGAATCTTGGCAGAGAGTTTTATGTTCTGAATTGCAATAGTAAGCACTCACTAAAGAATTTTTTGGCCTCTTATTTTCAGGTGTAAACTTCCTACTTTGGGGCAACTTGCCAGAGACAGAAGAATGTGCAGATGAAGATATGCTAGAAACTTCAGCAGAAGAATGTATCCGATAAGTGGGATTATGATGCAGCTCTAATATTTCTATAATCACTTTTTCTACTTAAAATATTTAATGAGCCAATTTTAACATTGCTAGTAAAGATTTGCCGGTGTTTTGATTTTTTTTTTAAATATTTTATTTTTTTTTATTTTATGTGTATGTGTGTATTGCCTGCATGTAGGAAAGTGCACCCATGTCATGCGATGCCCACGGAGGACAGAAGAGGCTGTCATATCCCCTGGAACTGGAGTTACAGACAGTTGTTAGCTGTCATGTGGGTGCTGGGATTCGAATCTGGGTCTTCTGCAAGAACAGTCTCTGCAAGAACAACCAGTGTTCTTAACCGCTGAGCCATCTCTCCAGCCCCCAGTGTTTTGATTTTTTTTAAAAAAAAATAGAACATTGATTTATTTATTTGATATCTCAACTAATTACCTCAATTTAATTTAAGCCAATGAAGCACTTCTTTTCCTCTGCCTCTACTATTGCCTCTCCCTGACCCCTCTGCCCACCGTAGGTATATTTTTAACTTCAAATCAAAGAAGATTCTTTCACATGTTGCTCAGCTACCTCCCAATTGGGGAAGAGTTTTTCTACAATTTGATCACAAATACCATTGATCTTATATTTATGAATAAGAACATTATTACCCACTTCTTTATCACATACACAAAATAAGAGGATCAACTTAGAATGACAGAGGTTAAAAAAAAAAAAGGAGCAGGCTGTTAGTTCCATGGGTACTGGTTATCATATGCTATATTGATGAGAATTTTTTAATATGGAGCAAAACTTCGTGAATTAGCTTACAGAATAAGTTAAAACTGAAATATATGGTGCAGTCCTTTGACTGACTCCTTAGCATAATGTTGAACAATGAGCTTGTCAGAAAATTACCAAAATATACTGCTTACCCCTGTTAATTATTTACCTACCTCTAAAGCTATTACAGATACTGTACCATGAAAGCCAGATAAAGTATACCACCTTGGGGGCTGGAGAGATGACTCAGCTTGTAAGAGTACTGGTTGCTCTTGCAGATGACCTGGGTTCAGTTCCCAGCACCCACATGACACTTGTCCTTAATTCCAGTTCCAAGGGATCCAACACCATCTTCTGATTTCTGTGGGCACTAGGAACACATGTTGTACACTTATATACATGCAGGCAAAACACTCATAAAATAAAAATATATAAAATCTTAAAATTTTAAGTAAACCATCTTTAAAATTTTTCCCATTACCTATCAATTTTTTATTTACAGAAAGTTAAATAGCAAATTTTAGATGAATAATTTGGGTCCAAACTCTAAGATAGAAAAAAGCCTGAAGAAGTGATTACTTAAGCTACTACTATTATAAAATTTTTCATCTTTTTCATTGTTTTTTAAAACTGCATTCAGAGCCACACATGAACAAGAAATTGAGATAGTGTTAAATTCTGGCTTTATGTTTTAGCATTTTGTCAATAATGATGCCAGAGCAGAATGAGTTGTGATTTTGTAAAGTTGGTTCAAAACAATGACCCTAGAGACTGCTTGTTCAAAAAATGGCCCTAGAGACTGCTCAGTTGGCAGAAGCACTTGCTGTGTAAGCCTGATGACTTGAGTTCAATCCTTGGATCCCATGGTGGGAGAAAACTGACTTGGGAATATGTCTTCTGACCTCCATATGTGTGCCTTGGTGCGTATACACACACGCGTGCACACACACACACACAATAAATTTAAAATTTTAAATGATCATTGTCCTTTAGTTTTTTTTATTATACCCACTTACCTTATATGAAAATCAGAGAAGTAGTATATGAAATACAGTCTAGAAAGACTAATGCTGCTGGGTGTGGTGGTGCATGCCTCTAGTCCCATCACTGGAGAGGCAGAGACGGGCAGATCTCTCTAAGACCAAGGCTAGCCTGGTCTACAAAGCAAGTTCCAGGTCACCTGGGGCTACAGGGAGGCCCTGTCTCAAAACAACAAAGACTAATGCTTACAGACTAACACTATTCTGGGTACTTTATACATTTTATATACTCATCCCTAAGATAAGCCCATAATTCATTTGCTAATGGAACAGTTGAGGCAGAGAGTGGTAAATAACTTGTCTAGGGTGACATTACTGAGCAGAGATGAGGACTGATTGGACTCAGACATACTCTTCAACTCTGACTTCCTGATCTTCATGCTATACCCCTGGACATCTCCAGACATGGATCAGCCACAGCCTCACTTAGCTAGGGTTCATGTTGGTGAGCTAGCTTCATTGTTATGTAACCAAGGGCAGAACTGACAAATTTGTAAATTCCAGTTTACTTGATCTCAAAAGTGACTTGTGTGCGCAGACAGAATCATTCGCTGTAAACTAAGCTAAAAGGTGCTCTATCACTGATCTCTATCTACAGGGCCACCACCCCCCCTTTTTTTTTACTTTATTGTGAGACAGGGTCTCACTATATTGCCAAGCCTGACTTTCAACCTGCTCTGCAGCCTAGGCCGCAAACTTAACAGTCCTTCTCCCATGGCCTCTCCAGTAGCTAGAACTACAGGCCTGCACTACCAGGCCTGGCTCTCTTTTAGATCTTGTTCTCCCAGAACAAAGTGGACACAAGGCTTAAAGAATTAAAAAGAGAAAATGAAAATAAATTCATAGCATGTTATATATTTCTTCAGTTAACTTGTTCTACTAAAGAAAAAGTTTAATACTAGAGTATAGACTGTTAAAATTGAAGGTTAGCTATCAATAGAGTTCATCTGGTTCTGGTTCAGCTTAGGACTTCAGAAGCCACACTTGACTGAGGATTTTAAAAAAGATTTTATTATTTTTATTTTATGTGTATTAATGTATTGCCTGTATGTATGTAAGTGCACCCATGTTGTACAATCCCCACAGAGGTCAGAAGAGGGCATCAGAGCCCCTGGAACTGGAGTTACAGACAGTTCTTAGCCACCATGTGGCTAGGAACTGAACCCAAGTTCTCTACAAGAGGACTTAACCAATGAGCCATCTCTCCTGCCCCAACTGAGGTGGCTCTTTAAAAAGGTAAAGCCAACTAGAGGCCCACTGACTTGAAGTAAACCCCAAATATTCCATTCCTGTGGGACAGTGCTTCAGGGGACTCAGCTACTTTTAGATGACTCTGTTATAGGAAAAGTCCATTTTAGGTAGAAAATGGATTCATACTTTTAGAAAATATATTTTTTATTAATAATATCTTTTTCTTTTCTGGGTTTTTGTTGTTTCAGCACTGGGCCTTAGCATCCTAGACAAGGATTCTGCCACTGAGCTACAGTTTTTAAACGCAAATTGCTTACAGTTTAGCAAGTCCAAAGCAGAATCTTTATGTGTGTGATTTAGCAAATGCTTTCTAGTCTAATATAATTCCAAGGTTAAAATCCACCTTTGCTTTTGTCATCTCTTAGTATTCGATTCAACCATCTATTATTCTCCTATTACTGCTCACACTTGACTTCAGGGAGAATGAAGGGGGTTGGAGAGAGGATATAATTCATGGCAGCAAGTGAGTTAACAAAGGCATGCTTAAAGTGCATTTAAGAGACAAAACACAACCATCCTGAGTAATAGGAAAGAGTGGGAGTTGAGAACACTTTAGGGAAGAAATAATACTTGAAACAGGCTTTGCACACACCAGTCTGCCAGCTGGGATGAAAGTTTTGTGCAGAGAACAGTATGAACAAATTGGTGGTTGGGGGTTGGTTAGAAATAAATTTATCTTGCTTATTTGGGAAATTCTAAGTGGTCCCCACACCTTGTAAGATAATTATTGAGAATTAATTCAAAATAAAGCTAACAAGGAAGGTTACTCTCAGTTTAAAGATATTCTGCCATTGACTACTATCCTCAGGCCTCTTGGGGTAAGTCTACAGCACAGCTCTCCGCGCTGGGACTCCCTAAGCCACATTCACCCTTCCATCACCCCCCTCGCCATTCTATACTCCTAGTTTGAGCCCTGCGCCACTCCTAGTCTTGGGGCCCCAGACACCTGGGGAACCAATACTGCTTCCTGACCCTTCTCACCCAGAGCAACCCAGTCCCTTTCTTGGGCTCCAGGAGCACCACTTCTGGTCCTGGCCCCGCCCTCACCTCGCTCTGCTTCCCTGGGCCTGCACCACCGGCTAACTCTCCTAGCCTGCACTACTATCCTCAGGCCTCTTGGGGTAAGTCTATAGCGCAGCTCTCCACGCCCGCCGGGACTCCCTAAGCCTCATTCACCCTTCCACCCCACCCCCACCCCCCTGCCTCCCCCCTGCCGTTCTATACTCTAGTTTTGACCCTGTGCCATTCCTAGTCTTGGGGCCCCAGACACCTGGGGAACCAATACTG
>NW_008359589.1:1028383-1035623 GCF_000622305.1 Nannospalax galili
GAGTTTGTATTCATGCTCAGATGCCGAGGAGCTCAGAAGGTGGGCGACTGTGACCAGTGATAGTCATGTATATAGAGATTAGAAATGCATGTGAAAACGTCTCAATGTCAATTGCTTTGGAATGAATTAATAAAAAAAATAAAAAAAATAATGATTAAAAAACAAACAAACAAAAAAAAGATATTCTGCCATTGTAAGTTTAGGCTCCACCCAGAAGCAATGTAACTATTGACATGATTGTTATTTGTTTGTTTATTTTTGAGACAATCTCACTAATGTAACCCTAGCTGGCCTGGAACTTGCTATGGAGACCTGGCTTGAACCATCTCACAGTGATTCACCTGCCTCTGCCTCCTGAGTGCTAGGATTGAAGACGTGCACCATGTCCAGAAGAGTTACTGACTTTTTAAATCAAGAAGATAAAATGATAGTTTTTTTAAAGTGTAATCAGGTTTAGTTTTTCTAATATTCTTTTCTTGAGATCATGAAACTTGATCATGAAAGTGGTATTTCTTTGCCCTGCAGACCTATGTAATTCTTGAAGCTCCCTGAATTTCTTGTCTTTCAGGAAACCTCTGGTCTGTGGTAGGACATGCTTTTTCTCACCTTTCCATCTTGTCATTGCTAAGGTTCAAGGAAGGGATGATGAGTCATCCACTCCTCTGCTGTGGCCTTTTCTGCTACTTTATCTTTTTCCTCAAGCCTATTTCTCACACTCTGGCTCTGTTAAGGCATCTTGGTAGGACCTAATCTTAAAGTCATAATGTTTTGAATAACCCCTGGCTCTGAAAAACAGTTCCTAAAATATTAGTAATTTAGGGAGATTATCCTATGAAGAATTGATCTTTTATTTTTCTTTTTGGTCTTTTGAGGCAGGGGCTCCCTGTAGCCCAGCTGGACTAGAACTCACTATGTAGACCAGGCTGGCCTTAAACTCACAGAGATCCACCTGCCTCTGCCTTCAGAGTGCTGGGATTAAAGGAATGCACTACCATGCCCAGCAAGAATTGATTTGTTGGCATTTGAATCATGTGGACCTGACTAAAAATAATATATATTTGTTTTCTTTTAGTAAGAAGGAAATGATCTTACTATGTAAACCATGATGTAGAAAACAGCTAACTAATCAGAATCTAAGTAGGGAACTGGGGGAAGATAGGAGAGGAAATAGATCAAGTGGGCATGCATCCGTAGTATATTACTTGTTGAAGGCTCTATATTTTAACACTTATGCTCATAAAAAGGAAATATTTTCTTTTTCTGCCTTTTTTTAACTTTAAAAGCAAGTTAAACCATAGTTTCTTTTCTTGCCTGGTATTGAGTATATGCCAAATCTACCCTAAACTGCACAGATGGAAAAAATTAGTCTATGCCTATGGTACCTCTGGGATTGAATATTTTTAGTACTTAAATCTTTGCCTAATAGTTCTTTATTCCAACATTCAAAAAATGATTTTATTGTTATCCAATACACAAAGTCATTGATGTAAAAATTAATAATACCGAGTTTTTATACTTGATTGAGAGATGTCACAAATCCTTTAATCCTTAGAATTCCTCTGAATTTACTTCCATTTCACAAATTAAGAATCTCCCTCCCTCTCTCCCTCCCTCCCTCCCTCCTTGACACAAGATCTGTTTAGGCCAGGTTGGCCTTGAACACGTACAACAATTTTCCTGCCTCAGCCTCTCAGCCTCTCAGCCTTCCTAGTACTGAGATAACAAATGTGCACCACCATGGCTGGCTAGGCTAGAAAGAAAATATATTTTTTAAGGATTTATTTTTATTTTATGTGTGTGAGTGTTTTGCCCACATGTATGTATGCGTACCACATGCATGCTAGGCCAGAAAGATGCATTAGAATCCCTGGAACTGAAATTCCAGTTGTGAGTCCCCATTGGGATGCTGGGAACCAAATCCAGTCCTCTGTAAGAGCAGCATGTGCTCTTAATTACTGAGTCATCTCTCCAGCCCCTAGAGGGAAAGTCTTAATTCTAACACCCAAAAACTTGAATCTGGTTTTTCTCATTTTTGTTTAGGGATCTCTTTTATCTCCCTAAGTGATCCTAAACTGGGATCTATTTTTTTTCCTCACTAGATGTGAAACTTAAGACACATTTTCTAGGCCAGTGCTTTTTCGGCACTCCCCACCCCCTATAGTGGGAATCAAGCTCAAGGCCTCATGCACAACTAGGCAAGCATTCTACCGCTGAGCCCCATTCCCTAGCACAAAGAAAAAAAATTCTCTTTCAATCTCAAAATTCAGTTACTTTCATTAACTAATCAATTCAAAAATGTTTATGAGCAAAACAGATGCTAGAGATGCTGAATTAAATAAAACAAACTCCCTGCTCTCATGTGAAGTTAACATTTTAGTTGAGGGGAAAGAATATGAGGTAACATTTATTGTTTACTGTGTGCCAGCCGTTGCTCTAAGGGCTCTCTTTGCACATAACCCCTAACAGATAGTTTTTATTATCTTCACCATAAAAAATATAAAGAAGGGAAACTGGAGAGATGGCTCAGCAGTTAAGAGCACTGGCTGCCCAGGTTCAGTTACCAGCACCCAGCCATAACTCCAGGTCCAGGAGATCTAATGCCCTCTTCTGGCCTCTGAAAGCATTGCACACATGGATGTACTTACATACATGCAGGTAAAACTCATACACATAAAAAGAATAAATAACAATAAAATACTTTTAAAATATATAAGGAAATTGGGGGGCTAGAGAGATGGGGTTAAGAGCACTGACTGTTCTTGCAGAGGACCCAGGTTCAATTCCCAGCACCCACATGGTGGCTACAAACCATCCTTAACTCCAGTTCCAGGGGAATCCAATGCCCTCTTCTGACCTCTGCAGCACACATGACATGGGTGCCCTCACATACATGCAGGCAATATACTCATACTCATAAAAATAATAAGAAAAAATATATAAAGAAATTGAAGCAAAGAGGTTTTTTTGTTTTTAAAAAAGTCTTTCCTAAGCTCACAGAGTAAGTAAATGACACCACTGTAAGATGTGGAAGGACCCTAATTAATTAGCTTATGACTATGTTTTCTTGTATTTTCCAGTATAGTTGACTTCCATTCAAATATCTCAGGTTTTCCATTAGTAGTCTTCCCATACATATCTTTCTCTATTAGATCTTAGCTGATTTTGTTTTCAATTGGAGTGGGAAGAGAAACTTGTTTTACCCACAGCTGTTAAGAATGCTAGTCTTATATACTGTGGAAAAAATAATTTATAATTCCTAACTTTGATATATGTCTATCTGGAAATGAAGTCATCTTCACTAGTTCAGATTTTTATCTTCCAAGTAACAAAAGTTCACAGTAAATACCTATGCTTTAAGCTATTTGTATTTCTCAAATAAATAGTGAATTAAATGACCACCTTTTGCAAATTTCCCTGGTCTCAGCTTTCTTATAGGCTTATATTTTAAATGCATTGTTATTACAGAATTCCAGAAGCTGCTTTGCCTTAAATGAATACTTCTGAATTTTCATAAGCAAGATTATGCATCTATTATAAAGAAAGCAAAAGCAGGTATGAGGTCCATGGTGAACTTTCACATTTTTATATTTGTGGAAGAGTGGCTTGACAAATTGCTAACAATTAATTGTATCTGCCAAGAATGGGCTGCATTGACATTTGCCCACCAGAATGCATCTCTACACCTCAGTACACACAAATCACTTCCTCTGCAAAGGGACCCATGGCAAAGTAAGCATATGGGAATGACTCACTTGAGGGAAGTTGTAGCCAGCATATCCAAACAGCTTGCTTTTTGCTTCTCTGTCCTTACCATATTTTATTTCTTCCCAGAGGAAGAACCTGCTATCGTGTCTGTGACACCTGAAAAGCATCTCTGTATATTGCAGGTTGCTCATGTGTGGGTGGATTTTCAGGCTGTTTAGTAAAGTTTTTTTAAATGGGATTTTTTAAGAGAAATAGTCTCATGTTGGAACATTGCCTTGTCTTACCAAAATTGCTCTGTAGTCATGTTCACAAATACCTTAAAACATTGCGCTACAGATGGAATTCAGAAGGCATACTGAGCCTATTTCCTTTGTATGACATTACCCAGAGAAATCAAGCTGTCAGTATCCTCAAGAACAAGCCTGCAAAGAGAGGTGATGGCACTAGCCACGGGAGGCAGGAATGATTAAGAGTTTGACCTTTGGGAGCTTTTGTCCAGCCTCCTGAATTTGTTTTCTAATGAAAATTTATTGTAAACAAACACATTGATAATGTCTGTTTGAGAATGATTGTAGAGTAATAGAAATAATGGGCAGTTTGGGCTGAAATGATCTTGAATCCTAAAGCATTCTAGGTACAATAGGATACATTCATAAAATGAAATGACAGAAACAGAATTTTAGGCATACAGAATATCATACTCTGGGCTTACTAGAAACTATTATCTCTAAATTATGCCTTCATTTACCAAGCATTAATTCAATGATTCATCCCATATTTAATAAGCATCTCTTATATGTCATTATTTTTAGATTTAAAAACATTATTATTTTAATTTTGTATGTGTGAGTGTATTGCCTGCATGTGTGTAAGTGCACCCATGTCATACAGTGCCCCCAGAGGTCAGAAAGGGGCATCAGATTCCTCTGGAACTGGAGTAATGGCTGGTTGTTAGTCATCATGTGGGTACTGGGAATCAAACCCAGGTCCTCTGAAAGAGCAGCCAGTGCTCTAAATCACTAAACCATCTCTCCAGCCCTTATTTTCAGATTTTTTTTCCATGGCTCTTTTCAGTTTATTGCATGAAGGAGTTACACTAGTTCAAGTTAAAAGCAGACCCCAAATGGTTACATTATACAAACTGTGAGGTTTTTTAACTTGTGACAAGGGACAGAAGGGAAATTCTACTCATTGAAAGGAAACCCTCACTTAAGCTTTAGAGAGCCACAAGCACTTAAAACCCATGAACCTTCAGTGATCATCCTTTGCCAGTCCAATCTCTGTCAGGAACTGACATATGTTCTTGCGCTGGTCATCCTATAGCTGAATTACTTCTCCATGTTCTGGATTCTCAATTATAGTACCATTGCAGGCAAATTTCCTCTTAAACGTCTTCACTAGTTTCTTTTTACCGTAATCATCAGCAATCCCTTAGACAGTAGTAAGGGTCTTCCTGCTGTTTCTCTGTTGAATTCTTTCTTTTAAATTATTTATTTAATAACCACATACTTAGAAGAAGCATTTCATTACATCAGCATTTACATATTTAACAACAATTTTCTGAGCTAGGCTGCATCTCTTACAAAATTGGCTGTACATTTTTAGGTTTACAGTTGAATTATTACAATAATACAATACTGTACTCAGTATAAACCCTATAAGACATAAAATTAAATGAGGTTTTAAAACCTCACACCTTAAAAAAGATCTCCATTATTAAAATACAGAGTTTCATGCAGAAAACTTCACTTTCAATGAAATTGACATTAAGATGTTTGCACGTGTGTTTCTAATCTCTATATGTCAGATTATTACCAGTCACAGTTGGTTACTTTCTGAGCTCCTTGGCATCCGAGCATAGATATAAAGTCATCAGGTAGATTTCAATGATGTTTTTCACATCTACTAATTATTAAGGAGCAAATTTTTATGCTTTGAAGAATTATTATTTTTTAACCATTATACTTTTAAAATTTTTAGTAACTACATGATTAGAAGCTTTGCACTACAGCTTTAACATAATTAGTAACACACTCCAGAGCAACAGTACATCTCTTTCACAAGTGGGTGCAAGTTTCTAGGTTCACAGTTGAATTAATATAGTTATATATTATTGAACTCAGTATAAGCCCTGTAAGACATAAAATTGGATGAGTTTTTAACGTTTAAAAAAAGATCTCCATTTCATTTTAGAATATATTGTCCCTTGCAGACAGACTCATTATTTTTGCTACTAACATTGAGATGTTGGAGAGTGCATCTCTAATCTGTATGTATCTAATTATTACTAGTCATAATCGGTTGCACTTGGATCCTTGGCGCCTGTGTACGTCTATACAGTCATCGGGCAGATTTCAATGGTATTGTTTATCACCTCTGCTAATTAGCATGGTGTAAATTTTTACATTTTTAAAATACATTTTTAAATACATTTTTAAATACATTTAAATATATTTTTTAAAAATTTGTTGATTATTTTGTGCGTGTATATCACACAGAACATCGCAAACCATCTCATTCGACTATATACCCACTTCCCAGATAGCACCCTCCCATAGCCTCCCTCCGCCGACTAAAGCCCTTATACTCTGATATCCTTGCTACTGTCTGCTGTGTTGTTGGCACACCCAGCCATTCCGCACAACTTCTGGTGAATCTAGTCAGCCTATCTAGAGGTCTTTGTTTTAGGAGGGTTAGCTGTTCCTCATCTAGCAGTAATCAGTTATTCCTTTAGATAAGATTGGGGTCTGCTGTTCATTTTCCCAGTTCTATGCTGGGTTACTATCTGGGAGTCCCTTTGGCCAACAACTCAAAAGAAGATGTCGCCTGTCTGGCATTGTTGCTTGTTATGTAGCCTTTAGCTATACATATCGACTCTTAAGAAATTATATTTGCCCCTTTAATCTTTGGTTATACTTTCCTTTTGGGTGTTTAAGGCCATAGAATTGGTCCAGATAAACCAATTTATTTTTACTCTTAAGGTCCTTTGAGAATCTATTCCTCAGGGGTCACATGGGCTTGGGAGGAGCCCCTGGCTCCTTCCTTTGCCAGTTCCATCTGTGTGAAGATAAGTCAAAGGTCCTACTCGACCATACCTGGCTTTGCTTGGAAGCATGGAGGAGCTGCTTCCTCTGTGCTGACACTCCTCTTTGTAGAATGGACATTGGTTCAAACCCATCTTGTGGGGTATCCTCGGACTCCTTGATCAAGAGGACAGGTGACTCCTCCAAGTTACAGGACATTTTGAGAGATGCTTATAGTCCCCCGGATCTAGTTGACCTAGGAGGGCAAGGAGCAAAAAGTATCCTTTATGTCCCTCCGACCAAATTATTATAGGCCTCAAAGTATGTATGTTAAACATCCAAGAAGGTTAGTTCCACCAGTCTGGTACTTTTAATTACATTGTGTCATGTAGATAAATCTTGGGCAAAGATCAATTGTTCTCAGATAAACCTTACCTAGTCATATATTTCTTGATCTGCTATGTATAATTTGTCAGTAGGTTGTAGGAGTAATATGGCTCCCTCTGGTTTTA
>NW_008359589.1:1036064-1036753 GCF_000622305.1 Nannospalax galili
ATTTTCATTATCCACTCATCAATTGAGGGACACTTAGGTTGCTTCCATCTCTTAGCTAATGTGAAAAGAGCAGCAATAAAAATGGATGTACATATGTCTCTGCAATAGGATGAGTTCTTTGGGTATATGCCAAGGAGTGGTATAACTGATTCAAATGGGAGGTTTATTTGTAGTTTTTTAAGAGTTCTCCACACTGCTTTCCACATGGGTTGAATCAGTTTGCAGCCCGACCAGCAGTGGATGAATGTTTCCCTTTCCCCACATCCTCTCCAACATTTGGTATCATTTGTTCTCTTAGTCGGTCTTACTGGGGTAAGATGCAATCTAAAAGTGGTTTTAGTTTGCATTTCCCTAATTGCTAATGATATTGAACACCTTTAAGATGCTTCTTAGCCATTTTTATTTCTTCTTTCGAGAACTCTATATTCTTTTTTTTCTGAGGTTGTTACATATTCTGGATGTTAAACCTCTGTCAGATATGCCACTGGTGAAGATTTTCTCCCATACCCTGGGCTTTTGATTCACACAATTGGTTGTTTCCTTTGCTGTACAGACACTTTTAAGTATAATGATGTCCTAGTCCCATTTTGTCTATTACCTTAAATATTGAGAAACTGATGTCAGATATAGAAAGTCCCTCCGTGCAGCCATACCTTGTACAACACTGACTGCTATCTTCTAAGAGTTTC
>NW_008359589.1:1040090-1058295 GCF_000622305.1 Nannospalax galili
TCTTCCAGTCTTGATATTCTGTTTTCCATTTCATTCATCCTATTGGTAAGGCTTTCTCCTTTCGTTTCTAATTGGCTTAATGAGTCTTTCACTTCCTTCTTCATTTCAGCCTGAGTAGTCTTCAATATTTCTAACTCTTCTCTGAATTCATTCAGAACTTTATCCCTATCTTCCTTCAGTTCTTTGATTTCTTTGTTTGTGTGTTCTTTAAATTCACTGAATTCTTTTATCATGTTTATAATAGTTCTTTTGAGTTCCATGTCCTGCATTATCTCTAGGGGGTTCTCATTGTGCTCCCCTAGAAGACTATTGGTATTTGGTGGGGCTATGTTATTTTGATTTTCCATGTTATTATTTTTTCTCTGTTATTTTGACATATGAATTTATTTTGTAGTTTCTGATTCTTGTGAGAGACTCAGGCCTTCAAGTTTAGGTCTACTTCTTTTTGTGAACTTTATGTGTCTTTGTGGTTTACTTTTTGGGCATGAAAAGCTGGTTCGTCTAAGCTTCCGGTTCTCTCTTTTGATTTTATATTGGAGTGGTGGGATTGCTTTTGTCTTCAGGAGTTCCCACAGAGGCCCAATTCAGGTGACGGTCAGATGTTTTCAGGGTTTCTCCTAAGGTCTAGATCCCTCCAGGAAAATTTGCCTCAGGAATTTGGGGGTTGGACTGTCCTGGACTGGCCTGGGAGCCTGGCCCAGAAAGGATGCTGCTCTAGGGCAGCTGGTGGCTGTGTCACGGAGAGATGCAAAGGCAGATGGGATGGGAAGAGGCCCCAAGGCCTCCTGGGGACTGCACTGAGGAGCTGGGTTGGTCCCTGAGAGAGACCTGTGCATAGGAGAATGGCCTGCGGCGGGTACCCTCTGTTGATTCTTATATGAACATAATCCTCAGTGCCAGCAGGAAGCAGGTCATCACCCTTACTTGCATCAGCAAAGGGATTGAAAGAGTGGAGGTTCTAGATAGTGAACACACAATACAATTCTTTTTCCTCTGTAAAAATAGCCTGTGGAAGGAGGCTGTGGGACAAGGGTATGGGGGCTCAGTGACTGGGACTGTTTGTTTTTTGATACAGGCTCTCCCTATAGCCCCAACTGGCTTGGAACTTGTATGCAGACTAGGCTGGCCTAAATCTCACAGATATCCACCTGCCTCTGCCTCCTGAGTGCTGGGATTAAATGGATGTACCAACATGCCTGGCTCTAGTTTTAGATCTTATAGAGTTTTAAAAATTGATAAAAAGAAAAATTAATCTTTGGTGACTTTCTGTAATACAGACTCCCTTACAGCTAGGGGTTCAGTTATAATTTACTTTTTGCCATATATATAAATATATGCATTTGGACAATCCTGATTCCAGAACCAACTTAAGTGGGGAAAATGGGGTGACTGAACATTGATCATCCATTTTACTATAATGACTGTGATATAGCTCTGAAACCAGCAGATCTTATAGTTACTTCCTGATGTGCAAACCATGCCTAATGTGTTTGTGAGGCTAGAAGGTGGTGGATTTGCCAGGAAAGGCAACGCATACCTATAATCCCAGCATTTGAGTGGAAGCAGGGGAATCAGGAGTTCAAGGATAGGCTTACTCAGCTACACAGCAAATTGGAGCCAGTCTGGTCTCTATAAGACTTTGTCTCAAAACAAAGGCAGATGGAGGAAAAAGGATCAGGACTTCAAAGTCATCCTCAGTTGTATGAGACTCTGTCTCAAAAAATAAAAATAAAAAATAAAAGAAAGTGATGGATGACTTATTTTTAGCATCTAAATTATGGTACAGGCAGCAATCCTTTTGACAGACCAGTCCCACAGTATTACTCTGTTTTCATTCTTCAAGGCTGGTACTCATTCCTTTAGGTTTGCAAGCCTTAAATTCATTGATCTTCAGTTATCAATTATTGCATAATAAATATCTCCAAAGCTTAATTTGCTTGAGTGATTCTGTTGCTGTCACCTGGTCTCATGTATGTGGTTGTGTTCAACTATCAATTGTGCTGGGCTAGAAGGTCCTGGCTGGTGTCACTCAAAGAGAATGATTTTACTTCAGCCCCTTCTCTCCATTTTCTCTCACATCATTTCAGTGCAAAAAAAAAATCTAGCTTGGGTTTTTTAAAAAAATGTTTTGGCTGCCTTCTACAAGAATAAAATGGGAGCTGCATTTAGAAAACACACAGCATCAATTTGCTTCAATCTACTGGTCAAAGTTAATCTGGCCTTCATTCAAGGGGAGGAAAGAAACAGACTCTATCTCTTTATGGAAGTTGTGGCAAAGTCACATTACCAAAAGTTATGGGATGGGAGGGATTGTTGCAGCATCAGTCTACTACAACTATATTTAGTCCCTTACCCTTATAGGACAAGGTACCATTCCTGCTGGTTTAAAAGCAGAGAGGATATGGACCCACAAATAGTGCATACTTCCAAGAAGATCTATGTTGTCCTTTGAATACCTAGAGAGATTCCAAATGGTAATTCTTTTTTTTTATTATTCTTTTTATTTATGTGTTGCATGTGTGTTAAGTGCACCCATGTCGTGCAATGCCCTGGGAGGTCAGAAGAAGGCATCAGATCCCCTGGAACTGGAGCTACAGATGGTTGTTAACCACCATGTGGGTGCTGGGAATGGAACCCAGGCCCTCTGCAAGAGGAGTCAGTACTCTTAACCGCTGAGCCATCCCTCCAACTCCACCAATGGTAATTCTTTATGAAGTAAAACCAAGCATAATCAGCATTTCTTTGTCTCTTGATTATAAGCAGCATATGCTCTGCCCATCCCAGGAAGAGACATTCTCCCCTCAATGTTTCTGTGAAGGTTAGAAAATTAAATGAAAAGTAAATGCTTAACAGCTTGTTGTGGACTTGACCCTCCTTTCTGTCCAAATTAATATTTATCAGACCTCTCCAAAGGGAAATGCCCATCACTATACCATCATTTCTACAAAACCGAGTAATTAGTGACAGAAAAGCTGTATTTCTCAAATATATAAATGAAGATACTTTCATTCCCACCAGTCTGGCACTGTGAATCAAGTGTACTTGATGGTTGAATTAGACAGACTCATTGTTCCCTTTGGCAGTTCAGGGGTTAAGTGCCAATTACTCCTGAACTTTTTAAAGGCGTCTGCTGTGGAGTTCATACTAGGCTCTGACTGATATTAGATAGAACTCTGTAATCCCAGATGATGGCTGGTTTGGAATCTCTAGCAATTACTTGTGTCATACTTTAATCAAGAGCATGCCTGCTATTATAACAAGTATCCACACCCATTATAAAACATTACTCAGGCTATATCCCTCTGCCCAACTCTGATCACATGAACCTGAGCCTCTGACTCTTGGATAATACATTAGCCTGCTGAATCATCCTCAGTGGGATGGGGCCAATCACATATCTGGGATGGTGGAGCCTATATGTCCAGCCTGAGGCCAAGCTATCTGTTTTGCCCTTCTACTAGGTATTCATCTTCTGTCTGGCATTCAGCTAGCAATTAGTTTTTCCTGTTTAACATATACTTCCATTTACAAATATTTAGGATGGCCATAGGCTTATATGTTCCCACAGAAGATGCTAATGAAGTTTGGATGTAATCAGCATCATTTGCAGATTTTACCATCACCTTTGAAATATTGGCAAACTGTAATAGGATATTAGTAGACAGAAATCTGAGCTGAAAGTGCACTAAGCCCTAATCACTGTGGACCAGGACATTTATTGTAAATAAAATACATTAAGAATTATGTTTTCTGAGATGCCTTCTAACTAGCACTCCATGGACTCATTGCATTTTTGCAGAGAGCTTCTTATTCATTTGCCAGAGCTAATTATATACATTTGCAAGAGTTGCTGTGACAAAGTGCTACAAACTAGAGGACTTAAACAACAGAAACATGTTGTCTCATAGGTCCAGAGGCTGGAAATACAGGATTGAGGTGTTGGTAAGTTGGTTTTTTTCTGAGAGCACTGAGGGAAGAATCTTTCCTGGCTCTTGTCCTTTGCTTGTAGGTGGCCTTTTTCATTCTCATATGATCTTCCTTTGTGCATGCTCATTTCCAAATTTCCCCTTTTTATAAGGACACCAGCAGATTAGATTAGAGTCTACCTTATCTCCAAATAAGGTCACATTCTGAGGTACTGAAGGTTAAGACATTAACATATGTATATTTACAAGGACAAAATTCAACCCAGAAGTCAGACATAATGATACACACCTGTAATCTCAGTACTCAAGAGATGAAGGCAGGAGAATCAGGAGTTCAAGGCTATCCTTGGCTACATAGCAAGTTTGAGACCAACCTAAGCTATATGAGACCTCATCTCTCAAAAGATATATATATATATATATAAAATTTGTCTTTTTGAGACAAGGTCTCCCTGTAGCCCCAGCTATCCTGGAGCTCACTATGTAGACCAAGCTGGCCTTGAACTCACAGAGATCCGCCTACCTCTGCCTCCTGAGTGCTGGGATTAAAGGTGTGCGCCACCACACCTGGCTCAAAAAATATTTTTTAACCCACAATGAAACTTAATTATCAAATATAAACTAGGAATAAAGACTGATGATTTGAATAGCTTTCCTGCTGGTGATTGACAGAAGCATGGTAGACTAGTCAATAAGTATAGACTATTTAGTTTATATCATACACTCTAATGGTTTAAACCTACACTGGTAGTAGTTTTTCCTTTTTTAATTAAAATATTTTTAGAATTTCATAGATAAATAGTATATTTACATCATTTACACTCCTCCCTCTCCCCCCTTCAACTCTTCCCTTGTCACCCCTCCACTCTCTCTCAAATTTAAGACCTCTTCCTCTATAATTATTCTTGCTACAGATACACACACACACACACACACACACACACATACACACATAACCAAATACACATGGCTGGAGAGGTCATAGATCTTAGAAAAAAAACCCAAGGCTGTCACATCCCTAGAAAAATGTAATTTCTTACTATATGCTAAATATGGATCATCATATTTATAGACAAGTATGCCAATTACCACTTATCAAAGAATCTTCTTTTGCAACAGATGGAAATTATTACAGAGTTCCATACTTGGTCACACACAGAGGATAAGTGTCTGTGAAATGCCCAGTCCTAAGAGACACATTGTTATGTACCTACATGTGTTTAGGACTGACCACTTGAGACTGGACAACCTGCCAGGGGGCTCATCCCTGGAGAAGACTGATTCTCACGCTCTCAGCAGACTCTGACTGCCAGTAGATCTTCATCTAGGGGTAGAGCCCTGTAAAATTTCCCCTCTCCACATTGGTATGTCAACTGGTATTGACATTATGCAGGTCTTGTTTAGGCAACTTTATTGTTGACATTTCTTGAGTACAGTTTCCCTGTCATGTCTAGAAGACACTATCTAGCAACAGGCATGCCAGTCCCTTGGTTCTTACAATCTTTCCACTCTGTCTTCCACCTTAGGTGTAAGGGTTGCCTTGCAGATGTGTCAACTGGGCCTAGGAACCTGATGTTTGCTTATTCTCTGCACTTTGACCAGTTGTGGCTCTCTGTAGTAGCCTCTGTGTGCTGCAAAAAGAGGCTTCTTTCTACCTAACTGAAGCCTAGCTTTCATAGTTTTAGAGGACATTAGGCAAGCTGCTAAGGGAGAACATCAATCAAAGGTTCAACCCCAGCTTAAGGTCACAGCAATGACCAGCACAGTAAACTATATTGGGGCAGTAGTGGCACTTTTACCTTGGGGGAAAGAAATAGCTACCTAATTGGACTTAAAGCCCACTTAATGGAAGGGAACTCATGTGTGGTACTGTAAACATAGCCAAATACACATGGCTGGAGAGGTCATAGATCTTAGAAAAAACCCTAAGGCTGTCACATCCCTAGAAAAATGTAACTTCTTACTATATGCTAAATATGGATCCTTATATTTACAGACAAGTATGCCAGTCACCACTCATCAAAGAAGCTTCTTTTGCAACAGATGGAGACTATTACAGACTATTACCACAACTGGTTACACACAGCGAATAAGTGTGAAATGCTCAACTCTAAGTGACACATCTACAATGGAACCTCTGTACCTAAGGCTCACGGAACATAGTAGAACAAGGGGTAGATAGAATACTAATGCACTTCTCAACTCTCATCAACAAAGCTCCCTCATGGAACAGAAGGCAAGGAACACAAAAGGCCACAAATGGCCAAAGTGTAGATAAGAGTCTTCAGTCCTTTGACAGGGCTCCTCTATTAAACTACCCACCCAGGGCTCTGGGATCATTGCAGAAGAGGAGACAGAAAGATTATAAGAGTCAGGAGAGGAGGTACATGACCATATGGAAGCAGAGTCCTACAGGTTCCTGAGACCTTACGCACGTGAATCTATAGCAATGGTGTCAGCATGCACAAGACCCATGTAAACTCAAGCAGACCAAAACCCAGCATAGAACTGGGGAAATGGGCAACAGGCCCCAATCTTAGCCAAAGAATTATTGGCGCTGATTACTGCTGAGTAAGGGAAAGCTGATCTTCTTTAAGGAAGTGACTCTAGATAGGCTGACTAGACCCCAGTGGATGAACTTGTACTGAATGAAGTATGTCTGGGGACCCTAACTTGACTCAATAATCCTTAACATAAATGACAGAATGCATGAAATTCAGTGGTGGGGAGGGGCTATAGAAGGGTGTGGATGGGGGAGGGGTATAAAGATGACTAAAATGTTTTAGATGAAATATACAAAAATTAAATAAAATATACAAAAAAGAGGCTTCTTTGGTGAGGGGTGAAATTTACACTTATCTGGGTATAAGGATAACTATTTAGCATATAATTAGAAATTATATTGGAGTAAAAGCTATATTGACTTAGGAAAATAAGACACAGGCACTATGAAGGGGGAAAGGGAAAAAGGAGGATTCTAACTGGAAAGTGGGGAAGGAAGGTAAGACAAAGACGGAGGAAGGAGAGACAAGTAACACTAATGATGTTGGAACATATTCTTTTATAAGCTTTCTTTGTTTCTGGTTTGTTTTGTTTTTGAGATAGTCTCCCTGTAGCAACAGCTGACCTGGAACTTGCTGTGTAGACTAGACTTGACTCAATATCACAGAGATTCACCTGCCTCTGCCTTCCAAAGTCTGAGATTAAAGGTGTGCACCACCACACCCAGCATCTTTTATAAGATTTCCTAAAAATACATGCATATATATATAAACACACACATACCTGTGTGTACACATATATACATAGCTTAAATGGAGTTATGCTAAGTAGGATGATAATGCTCCCCCCCAAGAGCCATAGACTAATAAAACCTAAGTGCCAGGCATAAGAAACCATATACAATATCCCAAAACAATATAGCCTGTTGCCATTGCCCTTGGTTGCATCCTATAACTTGAAGGTAAGATCCTATTGGTGATGACACACATACTTTGTACATAGCTCTCAGAATATCAAAATGTGCTATGCAAGCTGCCAGGGGAGGGGAGAAGGGGAAGCAATCAATAGTCCTACCCAGCTGTAAAGCTGCTGTGGTAGTTTGAATGAGAAATGTCCTCATAGGCTCAAGTGTTTGAACACTTGGTATATGGTCCTCAGTGGGTGGTGCTGTTTGGGAAGGTCACCAAATCTTTAGGAGATGTAGACTTGTCTGAGGAAGTATGTCACTGGGGGCGGGGGTTGAGAGCTCATAGCCTTGCCCACTTCCAATTTATTCTGTTTCATTTTTAAAAATATTTTGTTTATTATTTTTATTTTATGTGTATGAGTGCATTGCCTGCATGTGTGTAAGTACACCCGTGTCATGCAATGCCTGTGGAAATCAGAAGAGGGTGTTGGATCCCCTGGAACTGGAGTTATATACAGTTGTTAACTGCCATGTGGGTGCTGGGAATCAAACCAGGACCTTCTGCTAGAGCAGCCAGTGCTCTTAACCACTGAGCCATCTCTCCAACCCCTATTCTCTATTTTTTGTTTGCAGTTCAAGATGTAAGCTCTCAACTTCCTGCTCCAGCTCCCGGGTCTGCCACTTGCTTCCCCACCATGATGGATTCTTATTCCTCTGAAAACATAAACCCAAACAAACCCTGCCTTCTATAAGGTGCCATGGTATTTTATCACAACAACAGAAAAGTAACTAATACACCTACAAATCACAACCATGACTGGTCTGACAAGACGTGCCCAATGGTACAATCATGACACTGTTATGGGTGTAACCAAAAACTGTCTAATTTGACTTGAGGCCCACCCAATAGGAGGGAATTTGTGCCTGGTACTATAAACTTAGTCAACAACCCATAGCTGGAGAGGTCATAGACTGATAATTTTTATCTTCACACTTGGGAAACAGCTCTGAATCCCTCTGGATCTAAAAATTCTTAGCTTTGCCATGCATCACTATGTTCTTTCATATGTTTTTGTAATTAAATGTGAAACTTATTGAAAAACAGTCCTCTGACTTTTTGACCAATTATTGTTCAAAGGAGCCCCTGAAGTATTAATTAAGTAGGCCATTATTTAATTAAATGATCCTATTGAGCTTTGATTGAATTTGATGATCAGAGGATATAACCATGAATGAAATATGCTTTTTTGTGCAGACATGGGGCTCCTAACTAATGTTATTTCTATATTAAGAAAAAAGGAGTGCATTAGATTCTGCTGACTCACAGGTACACATTTAGCTTTAGTGGAAATAAATGGAAGTTCAATCGATGTGAATAAGAACAGACTGGAGAGGGACAAAAGTATCATCAATACAGAACCTGACAGAGGTTCAGAGCTTCCAGCAAAAGTACACTCTTCTTAACTGAGGGCCTCTTAGAGCACCTTCTAGCCTAGAAATCCAGTAGGTGGAACAAGGAACCAGGAATTGCTGACCAAGAGCATTCATGAGCAAAAGGGCCAGTACAGCAATTCCTTTCCTCTTCAAAGCCTAGACAAAAATGGGCAGGAAAACTGAATTTCTGAAACTTCTTGAGATCAAGTGTTCCCTATTTGTTAAAATAGACAGTAGCCCAAGGAATAGAGAAACCAAGATTTGCTGAGCTGGCCACAGTTAGTAAATCTACAGGAGGCACACCCATCTGGGTCTATTTCCCCCTGGCTTGGCTCTTGTTACATATTTCCTTTCTGCTTTCCAGTGGTGACAGATGGAATTTGGGGGCAGAGCTCTTAACAAGCTCCTACAGTTAAGAGATCCTATGCTTAGATCATCTATCCGCTTTGTCCTGCTCTAGCCTTTCATAAGCCCTGGTAGCAACCTGGTTCTATTTAGATATGTTTTCTTTTATTTCAGGACCTTGGATTCTAACATTCCTTCTTTGGGTTGCAATCTTGCTTTCCTTTCTGCACTTAGGGGTTGGTTAACTGAACAGGGCTAAGAATTTGGTTTATTTTTATATGAAGACTTACTTTGTGAAGGAGTTCTACTCTTATGTCCCTCTCCCTTCCATGCTATTTGCCTCTGAATTCACACTACAGATGTTAATGATCTCATGTCTCAGTCCAAATCTGCTACCAATGAAAGACATTGTTACAATCACCACTGCATAACACTCAAGTCCAAACATTTCCAGAGGGAAATTTGGTGAAAGAATTGAGTTTTGAAGACAAAATGATCACTTTTCATGGCTCTGTCTCTAAGTTTTATACTATACTATACTATACTATACTATACTATACCATACCATACTATGCTATACTATATACTGTAGCCAAGCTTTATATTGGTTATACTGTATATATTGTATATATTGGCCATATATAGTATATACTATATATATATATATATAGTATATACTGGCTATACTATGTATAATGTATCAATATTTTATACTGGCTATTCTATAAGGACATTATGGAGGTTTGAGATTACACAGGGGCAGTGTAGCATGGTACTTGAAAGTGTGATCTCTGGAACTAGGCTGCCTGATTTCAAATCTCAGCTCTGCTATTGAAAATCATTTGTTGAGTTATCCAGCATCTCTTTACCAGATTCTTCCTTTGTAAATGGGCATGGCAGGGCAGAACCTACAAGATTGTGATGAAATCTATCAAACACAATACGCAAAGAATGCGGAGAATTGGTATTTGACATATAGCTATTATTCCTCTAGATCTTTGCATCACTATTATGACAATTGAACCTTTAAAATTTAAAATATGTAACACGTGCAAATGGTACAAAAATTTTTTAATGGTACAAAAGTTCTTAAAAAGATATATAATGAAGGGCTGGCTTAGCGGTTAAGAGCACTGACTGCTCTTGCAGAGGACCCGGGTTTGATTCCCAGCACCCTCATGGCGGCTGCGAACCGTCCTTAACTCCAGTTCCAGCGGAATCTGAAGCACTCTTCTGACCTCTGTGATGTTGCACAACATGGGTGCACTCACAAACATGCAGGCAATACACTCATACACATAAAATAAAAATAACAAAATACTTTAAAAAAGATATATAATGAAAGATAAGGATATAAAAATAATTTAACTTTCCTCCACAGATCAATCTATATCACTAATTTCAATGCATCAAATAAATGGACTTATACTTAAGTGTCTCTGTGCTTTTTTTTAATAGTATGTTGCTATATAGATGGTCCCTATTTTGTTAACTGATTTAACCAGTCTTCTCCATAGGCACCTATGATTCTGGATTGTTTGCTTTTGTTTTTGTTTGGTTTGTTTTCTGTTTGTTTGCTTGCTTGTTTTTTGAGATGGGGCCTTGTATAGTTCAGGCTGGCCTCAAACTTACTATGTAGCTTGAGGCTGACCTTGCAAATCTAGTTCTTCTGCCTTTATCTCCCAAGTACTGGGATTACAGGTGCATGCCACCATGTCAGCTAAGTTCTATTCTTTTGCTCTTAAAAATAATACTGCGATGAAATTTTTTCTGTTGCATTTTTAACACTTTTAGAACATCAATGAGATAAATTCCTAAAAGTGGAATTTCAGAATCAAAACTTTTTTACACTATAAAATTTGATAGAGATTATGAAATTGCTTCTTGTACAGCAAATCAAATTCCTGCTGCCTTTATGTAAAAACACCAGCAGAGGGGGCTATTCGCTTTTTAAATTTTTGCCAATGTACTAAGAATTCTCTTGTAATTTTAAATTTGCATTTATCCTAAGAATGAAATTGAACATTTTTTATGTTTTAAAATCCCATTTCTATTTCCTTTTTGATAAGAGTTTACCATAAAATGGACAATTCAGAAGTGAAAGTAATCTCTATCTGCTAGATACATGAGGGTCTTTTCAGTCTTGTCATCAAGAAAAATTATATCTGCAATCACAAGTGCTGGGCAGTTCCATGATGTGTTTACTCTGAATTCATTGAAGTTGCACCTTAGTTTTGCTACACCAGGGAGCCAACAGGAGACATTGTTTCCTTTAGTGTACTTGACAGTGGAGGGTGCCCAGGGAGCAAAAAAAATGGAAATAAGATGCTTCCTTGGATACATGGTTGCTGTTGTTGTTTGGGGGTAATCCAAGATAAAAAGAACTGGAATAAATCTTTTGCACCTAAGACACACAATAAAAGCTTTTAGAGGTGAGAGAAACAAAGACTCAAATTTCATAAAACGTCTAAATAATGGTCTTTGCTGCTACACACTCTCTCTCTAGAGGTTTTCTGAGAAAGTCAAAAGTAGTGAAGTCAGAGTGCATCAGTCAGATGTCACCCATCTCAGAAGAACCTCCGGGAAGCCATAAGCACTTCTCTGGGCTGTTATCTCAAAAAAGAAGCTCCAGGAGAACTGCACGGCCCGAGCTAACAAGCCAAGGAAGTGAGAACAAAACTGACGAGAAGGAGCTCTTCTGTCTGACACACGCTGCCTTTTCATAAAGGAAACATTGTTAACTATGAAGCCAAATTCAAATTTAGGGATGTAATTTTCCATTTAGAAATTAAATCATGATAACAATCCATTCTAAGGATATTCTATCTGTCCGACATCTCACATGTTAGCATGGCTAGTGGGTAGTTTTCCTAGGTTGTTATCCTAACCATAAGATGGACAGATCCAAATATTTCAGGGATCTAGCTGAGTATTTTACAGATGCAGGAATCTAAGCAGATTCATGTGTCTTCTCCAAAGCAGGTCCTTACCACATTGTAGTATAGGACTCTTTCCTATAAAATCACTTAGTCCATTCTCAGTTGCTATAACAGAAAACTCAAAACTAATCAATTTATAAAAGAAAAAGGAAAAAGGTCTACTTAGCTCTTGTTTCTGGGTACAGGGAAGTTCAGGATCCAGTGCCGGCATCTTTTAAGGGCCTGCTGCTGTGTTGTGGTGTGGCAGATGGCATTGCTCCGTGGGAGCGCCTGTGAGAGGGGCAAGCAGGCAGGTTTGGAAGAGAAGAGGTCAACAGTGGTTGTTGTTAACAACCTGCTTTTTCCCAGTTTCATGAGAAACACATTCATTTCTCTTACAAGACGTTCTTCCTAATGTTACTGGTTTGGCAACCGCATTTCAATTTGAGTTTTGCCGAGGACAAACCACATCTATACCAAATTGCCAATTATATAGCTTTTGTAAGAGTCTTTTTAAAAAGAAAATTTATTATTTATTTTTTAATTTTATGTGTATTCGTGTATTGCCTGCATGTAGGTAAGTGCACCCGTGTTGCGCAATGCCCGCAGAGGTCAGAAGAGGCTGTCGGATCCCCTGGGACTGGAGTTATGGACAGTTGTTAGTTGCCATGTGGGTGCTGGGATTCAAACGGGGTCTTCTGCAAGAACAACCAGTGTTCTTAAATGCTGAGCCATCTCTCTAGCCCTCGAGAGTCTGATTTAAATAAACATTTACATACAAACCTATGCTGGTATATTCAGAGGGCAAAAACAAAATACTCCAGGCTGATGAACTTTCTTCTCACAGTTCCAGAGACTGAGAAGTCTAAGAGCAAGGTGAGGATAGCTTTGGTTGTGGTACGGCTCTTCCTATCTTGTAGAGCCCTATTTTCGTGCTTGTCCTCAGGTGACATGCACAGAGTTTTGACATCTTTCCCTCATCTTAAAATGGCACATCCCATCATGAGGACCTCATCTTCATGAGGTCACTAAATTTAATTATCTTCCAAAGGTCCATCTTCAGTGACTATCACAGTGGCAGTTAGAGAGTTTCAGCAGATGAATGGGGTGGCACAATTCAGTCCACAGCAATGTAAGTACATCTGTTGTTGTTAGACTCCTCCTACCATGAAGTTAACTCCATGAAAGCAAAGACTTAGTCTATTTTGTTGACTTTAATATTCCCACTACTAGGCCAGAGGGATGATTGAGTGAGTAAAGGCTCTTGTGAAAGTCTGGAGACCTGAGCTTGAGCCCTGAAAATCATGTAAAGGTAGAGGAGAGAACTGACTCCATAAAGTTGTCCTCTGACCTCCGCATGTGTGTCCCCCATTACCACACACACACACACACACACACACACACACACAATAGTAGTAAATAAAATTTTAAAACATTCCCATCATCTAAAACAATGACAAATTTCAGAATCATAACTATGTTCAATAAATATTCAATTTATTCTAAATGGATTTGTCTTACTTCATGCAAGTACTGTTCTAAGTACTTCATGTTAGTGCATAGAATCTTTATCATGGCCTTACTGTCAATTCTATAATTCTCTGTAACTCTATATGAGGAAATCAAGGCACAGAGGAGCTAAGGAGTTGTCCTGGTTCACAAGAGGTAGAACCAAGTTTCGAAACAAAGCATGTTGGCTCCTTTAGCCCATTTTCTCACATACTGCATGTGGCATAGGGTATACTCTACCCTCAGACCCCCATGTGCTGGGGAGATGGCCCAGTGGTAAAGCATCGGCCATGTAAGAGTGAGGGCTGGAGCTTGGATCCCCAGAACCCATGTAAAAGCCAGGCAGGCATGGAAGCCCAGTTGTAATTCCAACACACAGAAGGCAGAGGCAGAGGATCCCTAGAGCAGGTTGGCTAGCTAGGCCAGCCATATCAGTGAGTTCTGAGTGCAATGGAAAGACCAGGCCTCAGTGAATAAGGTGAGTGATTGAGGAAGACTTAATGTCAGCCTCAGGCCTATGCATATACACATGCCCCCACGCCAATGCAAACATGCATGTATACCCACACCACCACCCACACAGACATAGAAAATCACATACATAGATACATGCAAAGAAAGTATAAGCTTACCCTCCAAAAAATCTACTAAAAGAGATGCCAAAGGAGTTAAAAAAATTTAATGAAGCAAAGATAGAATTTTTTAAAGATTCTTAGAACAGTACTCGCATGAAGTAAAAAAAATCCATTTAGAATAAATAGAATACAGTATTTATTGAACATAGTTATGATTCTGATATTTGTCATTGTTTTAGATGATGGGAATGTTTTAAAATTTTATTTACTATTGTGTGTGTTTGCGTGTGGTAATTTTTAAAAATTAATTTAAAAAGTCTATTAAAACTATAAAAATTAAGGTAATAACAACAACAATAACAAGAAAGAATCATATTTTGTTAGGTAAGATGTGAAGTAATCTAATTGATTGCATTATGATGTTGCCAAAGTTTTAAGGGAAGAAAAGGCCCAACTTCAAGAATCCCGGCAGACTAGGCTTAGCAACCTAATACTACCAGTTAAAGACAAATAATATAGAAATACAGAGAAGGGAGATTTAATCAATGTGGCCACACTGGAAAGAGGAACAAATTAAGTGACTCAGTGACCCCATGTCCATCATTAGAGGGAGAACTGGGAAAAGAAGATCTTTGTGATCAACAAATCTTGTTTTAAAAATATTTTATTTATTATTTTTATTTTATGTGTATGGGTGTATTGCCTGCATGTATATGAGTGCACCTGTATCGTGCAATGCTGCAGAGGTCAGAAGTGGGCTTTGGATTCCCCTGGAACTGGAGTTAAGGACGTTTGTAGCCATGTGGGTGCTGGGAATCGAACCCAGGTCCTCTGCAAGAGTAGTCAGTGCTCTTAACAGCTGAGCCATCTCTCCAGCCCCAACAAATCTTGTTTTAAAGTATGGTCTGGTTGGTCATTATCTCAGCTCTGGTTCTGTGAGGTGCTCGAAGAAGTCCTTGCTGCTTGAAGGGACAATCTGCTTTATAGGAAATGGCTGCTCTAGCTTAAGGGTGAGCTCACAATGGGCTGAACTCTTTGTAAGGCTGATTGTTCCTAGAATCCTAGATGATTACAGGCTTAGGATGACTCAAAACCTTCAGGTGCCTTTTGGGGGTCAGAAACAGGCTGGTAGCAAGAGGCCTCTTGTGCTTTATGCCTTGAGGCTATTACCCGTTTTTTAGACACTCTGAGTGACTAATATGCCTACAGGTGGAGTTAAGCTGGCAATTGACCTAAAGTAAAGGAGACAGGTCTAAAGTGAAGGCTTAGATGCCAGCTTTTAATCTTGCTTTTAGTTACCTGGTGGACCAAAATGAGGGGTCAGTGCTTTTCAGCAAAATTAGTTTTAAAATATTTTTTAGAGCTACTTCTTATGTGATATTTGGAAACTTTGTCTTTGAAACAATGCAACTGCACATCACCAAACAGAAATTCATTTACATCAACAGTAATTTGCCAGCATCAAGCAGGTATGGCATGAGCATATTGTGGAATCATCCTGTTGGTCCTATTCTAAGGGTGGTGTTTCTTAAAATGAGGACTTTGGAAGGATTTCTCAAAGCAGTGGTAAAATAACTTGATGGGAGGCTAGAGGCTCAGATGGTTCTAAGCCCTGGGTTCTCACGCACACAAAATGAAGCTTAAGCTTTGCCTTTATAAAGGGCTGACTGAGCATTAGTCATTGTTTGTTTGGTTGGTTTGTTTTGGGATATTACTTTATTACTTTATTTATTTTTTAATAAATAACATTGAGAATTTCATACATGCATATAAGGTTTTTTGATAAAATCCATGCCCACTCCCTCCCCTCCAACTCCTCCCATATCTCCCCATCACTTTTTTTCTGATAACTTCATGTACTCTTTCTTCTTTGATTTATTTTTTTTATGGGGTTTTTGGCTACTCTAACATTCCCCCTTCTGAAGAGGTAAACCTAAAATATTTTAAGGACTAGATAAAAGCTCCCAAATATTTTAGACATTTTTGGCCTTTGGAATGCATTAGGTTACTAAGAGGCCCAAGGACATTGTGAGTTTTAGCCAAGAAACTGGCTACTTTTCTTTGGGGTCTTTTTACCCTAACTGCCTAGTGAATTCCTACCTTCTATTTTTATCACACCATCCCCTGAAGAGGTTACCCAAGTTGCCAATAGGGAATCGGGATGCAGACCGCTCTGGCTTCTTCCATGCTGAAGCTGAACAGGGTTGCAGGGTGAGGCAACTGGGGTACCCCTTCAGTGGGTCTATCTAAAAGACTCCTAAATTGCATAACTCTTATCTGTATAGGGAAAAGAAAGTCCTTGACTGGTGAATAGGAGATGTGAAGGAGAAGTAAAGGCAAGAGTAATTAGCATTACAAGTTCCAGATAGGGAACTAGAAAAAAAAGACAGGTCAATTTTCAAATGTTCATATTGAGAGTTCATTGAAATTTCTTGACAAAGGGCTTCCAAAAGCATCCCTCTATTGGGTTCCTCCCCATTTTTCTTTTGTCTTCCAAGGCTGGACTCTAGAGTGATGGAATCAGGATTTGCTTTCAGGTATTTTGATAGCTGTTGGAGTGGTTAGAAATCAGTGTCAGTTCCCTCTCAAAGGCTTCTAGATAGGGGGAGAAAACAAATTTATCCATCATTTTAGAACAATAGCTGGTTGTCTCCCTTAGCTACGGTGAGCACTACGGTATTGGAGACCAAGATTTGAAGTCTTAAATCTGAGCAGCACTTTCTGGTTAGGAACAAAGTCATGAATGGGAAATAATGGTCTAAATAACTTTTTATATAGACTTAAGCCTAATGTCTGGGAAGTGTAATCCCTTGAACTCTTAAAGAAATATACTGACGACTTTACTCTTTGGTTATACTTTCCTTTTGGGTGTTTAAGATCATACAGTTGGCCCAAATAAATCAATTTATTTTTACACTTAAGGTCATTTGAGGATCTGTTCCTCAGGGGTCACATGGCCTTGGGAGGAGCTCCTGGCTCCTTTCTTAACACTTCCATCTATGTGAAGATAAGTTAAAGGTCCTGCTCGACCATGTCTGGCTTCACTTGGAAGCACGGAGGGAATGCTTCCTCTGAGTTGACTCTCCTCTTTGTAGACTGGACACTAATTCAAGACCATCTGGTGGGGTCTCCATAGCCTCCTTGATCAAGAGGACAGGTGACTCACCACAGTTACAGGGCACTTTGAGAGATACTCCATAGTCCCCTGGAACTTAGTCAACGTTGGCAGGCAAGGAGCAAAAACTGTAAAACAAATATTCTCAGATAAACTTTGGCTAGTTATATATTTTGTTCCTTAAACTAGGTGACTAAACTATGACCATAGACATTTTAAGATTATGTGCATATTATTTTTGTCTTATCCTTTATATATCATAATAAACCTAAACAGACCTTCATCACTGGCTTAGGCTTTCTCATTTTTTCTATTTTAGAAAATATCTCCATTCCCATATCCTTTTGACATCTTTTACATTCTTGTTTTCTTAATTTTATTATTTATGTGTGTGTGTATGTGTGTGTGTGTTTATGTATGAGTGTATACTGCATGCAAGTGTGTACTATGGAGGCCAGAGAAAGGTATTAGATCCCCTGGTGTTAGAGCAGTTGTGAGGTAGCTAAAAGGGCAACAAGCTCTTTTTTATTTACGGAAAAATTCATTTTTAATACAATTGACACACAAAAAACATGTGTTTCTAATCTCTATATATCTGATTATTACTAGTCACAGTCAGTTACTTTCTGAGCTCCTTGGCATCTGAGCATGGATATAAAGTCATCAGGTAGATTTCAATGGTAATGTTTTTCACATCTACTAATTATTAAGGAGCAAATTTTTACACTTTGAAGAATTTTTTTGTTTCATTTTTAAAATTTATTTATACAACCAATTCACAGGTAGCACCCTCCCATAGCCTCCCTCCCCCAACTAGAGCCCTTATACTCTGATATCCCTGTTACCGTCTGCTGTGTTGTCAGCTCCCCCAGCCCTTCCCCACTAGTTGCCCTTCTGGTGAATCTAGTCAGCCTATCTAGAGGTCTTTGTTTTAGGAGGGTCAGCTGTTCCTCATCTAGCAGTAATCAATTGTC
>NW_008359589.1:1059253-1060069 GCF_000622305.1 Nannospalax galili
ATTTTTATCCATATCTCCCTTATTAAGGCCTGTTTCCTACTGTTCTCTTTCAGGTTTTCTTTTCATTTAACTCCCTGGTTACTTTCCATTATCCTCGTTCCTGTAGTTAGATCTGGATACATACTCACTTATCAGGATTTGGTTCTATGATCCACATATGAGGGAGGACATATGTCAATTTTTATTCTGAGTCTGTGTTATTTCCCTTAGTATAAGTTTCTAGTTCTATCCATTTACATGTAAATTTCATGATTTCATCTTTCTTTATGCTGAGTAAAACTCCATTGTATAAATGAACCACATTTTCATTATCTACTCATCAATTGAGGGACAATTAGGTTGCTTCCACCTCTTACCTATTGTGAAAAGAGCAGCTGTGAAAAGAGCAGCACAAGTATCTCTGCAATAGGATGAGATCTTTGGGTATATGCCAAGGAGTGGTATAACTGGATCAAGTGGGAGGCTTATTTGTAGTTTTTTAAGAATTCTCCACACTGCTTTCCATATGGGTTGAATCAGTTTGCAGGCCCACCAGCAGTGGATGAGTGTGCCCCTTTCCCCACATCCTCTCCAACATTTAGTATCATTTTTTTCTCTTGATCTTAGCCAGTCTGACAGAGGTAAGATGAAATCTTAAAGTGGTTTTAATTTGAATTTCCCTAATTACTAGTGATATTCAACATCTTTTAAGATGCTTCTTAGCCATCTTTATTTCTTCTTTTGAGAACTCTCTGTTTAGGTCCTTAGCCCATCTTTTTACTGGATCATTTATTTTCTTGTTTTTGTTTTTTTTGTTTTTTTTTTATTTCTTTGCAT